>NW_028155205.1:0-77602 GCF_905171665.1 Trachurus trachurus | reverse complement strand
TAAAATTTGAAAATATTCTTTCCTCCAAACTCGGATATATCATCTGGGGGTCCGAGGGGAGTCCAACGCAGAAGGTTTGGTTGAAATCGGGCCGGTGGTTTGGAGAAAATGACCAAAAACCAAACAGGCGATTTTAAAAAGACGACAGGTACGCGCCTGTCGTCTTTTTTTGACCAATTTTTTTTTTTTTTTATACCAAAAATTAAAATTTCTCCAAACTCGGATATATCATCTGGGGGTCCGAGGGGAGTCCAACGCAGAAGGTTTGGTTGAAATCGGGCCGGTGGTTTTGGAGAAAATGACCAAAAACCAAACAGGCGATTTTAAAAAGACGACAGGTACGCGCCTCTCGTCTTTTTTTGACCAATTTTTTTTTTTTTTTTTGACCAAAAATTAATTTAAATTTCTCCAAACTCGGATATATCATCTGGGGGTCCGAGGGGAGTCCAACGCAGAAGGTTTGGTTGAAATCGGGCCGGTGGTTTTGGAGAAAATGACCAAAAACCAAACAGGCGATTTTAAAAAGACGACAGGTACGCGCCTGTCGTCTTTTTTTGACCAATTTTTTTTTTTTTTTTACCAAAAATTAAAATTTCTCCAAACTCGGATATATCATCTGGGGGTCCGAGGGGAGTCCAACGCAGAAGGTTTGGTTGAAATCGGGCCGGTGGTTTTGGAGAAAATGACCAAAAACCAAACAGGCGATTTTAAAAAGACGACAGGTACGCGCCTGTCGTCTTTTTTTGACCAAATTTTTTTTTTTTTTTGACCAAAAATTTAAATTTCTCCAAACTCGGATATATCATCTGGGGGTCCGAGGGGAGTCCAACGCAGAAGGTTTGGTTGAAATCGGGCCGGTGGTTTTGGAGAAAATGACCAAAAACCAAACAGGCGATTTTAAAAAGACGACAGGTACGGGCCTGTCGTCTTTTTTTGACCAAATTTTTTTTTTTTTTTTGACCAAAAATTAAAATTTCTCCAAATTTCTCCAAACTCGGATATATCATCTGGGGGTCCGAGGGGAGTCCAACGCAGAAGGTTTGGTTGAAATCGGGCCGGTGGTTTTGGAGAAAATGACCAAAAACCAAACAGGCGATTTTAAAAAGACGACAGGTACGCGCCTGTCGTCTTTTTTTTGACCAATTTTTTTTTTTTTTTATACAAAAAATTAAAATTTCTCCAAACTCGGATATATCATCTGGGGGTCCGAGGGGAGTCCAACGCAGAAGGTTTGGTTGAAATCGGGCCGGTGGTTTTGGAGAAAATGACCAAAAACCAAACAGGCGATTTTAAAAAGACGACAGGTACGCGCCTGTCGTCTTTTTTTTGACCAAATTTTTTTTTTTTTTTTGACCAAAAATTAAAATTTCTCCAAACTCGGATATATCATCTGGGGGTCCGAGGGGAGTCCAACGCAGAAGGTTTGGTTGAAATCGGGCCGGTGGTTTTGGAGAAAATGACCAAAAACCAAACAGGCGATTTTAAAAAGACGACAGGTACGCGCCTGTCGTCTTTTTTTGACCAATTTTTTTTTTTTTTTTGACCAAAAATTAAATTCTCAATTCTCCAAACTCGGATATATCATCTGGGGGTCCGAGGGGAGTCCAACGCAGAAGGTTTGGTTGAAATCGGGCCGGTGGTTTTGGAGAAAATGACCAAAAACCAAACAGGCGATTTTAAAAAGACGACAGGTACGCGCCTGTCGTCTTTTTTTGACAAATTTTTTTTTTTTTTTTGACCAAAAATTAAATTTTTCCAAACTCGGATATATCATCTGGGGGTCCGAGGGGAGTCCAACGCAGAAGGTTTGGTTGAAATCGGGCCGGTGGTTTTGGAGAAAATGACCAAAAACCAAACAGGCGATTTTAAAAAGACGACAGGTACGCGCCTGTCGTCTTTTTTTGACCAAATTTTTTTTTTTTTTTTGACCAAAAATTAAATTTCTCCAAACTCGGATATATCATCTGGGGGTCCGAGGGGAGTCCAACGCAGAAGGTTTGGTTGAAATCGGGCCGGTGGTTTTGGAGAAAATGACCAAAAACCAAACAGGCGATTTTAAAAAGACGACAGGTACGCGCCTGTCGTCTTTTTTTTGACCAAATTTTTTTTTTTTTTTTGACCAAAAATTTAATTTCTCAATTTCTCCAAACTCGGATATATCATCTGGGGGTCCGAGGGGAGTCCAACGCAGAAGGTTTGGTTGAAATCGGGCCGGTGGTTTTGGAGAAAATGACCAAAAACCAAACAGGCGATTTTAAAAAGACGACAGGTACGCGCCTGTCGTTTTTTTTGACCAATTTTTTTTTTTTTTTTGACCAAAAATTAAAATTTCTCCAAACTCGGATATATCATCTGGGGGTCCGAGGGGAGTCCAACGCAGAAGGTTTGGTTGAAATCGGGCCGGTGGTTTTGGAGAAAATGACCAAAAACCAAACAGGCGATTTTAAAAAGACGACAGGTACGCGCCTGTCGTTTTTTTTGACCAAATTTTTTTTTTTTTTTGACCAAAAATTAAAATTCTCCAATTTCTCCAAACTCGGATATATCATCTGGGGGTCCGAGGGGAGTCCAACGCAGAAGGTTTGGTTGAAATCGGGCCGGTGGTTTTGGAGAAAATGACCAAAAACCAAACAGGCGATTTTAAAAAGACGACAGGTACGCGCCTGTCGTCTTTTTTTGACCAAATTTTTTTTTTTTTTTTTGACCAAAAATTAAAATTTCTCCAAACTCGGATATATCATCTGGGGGTCCGAGGGGAGTCCAACGCAGAAGGTTTGGTTGAAATCGGGCCGGTGGTTTTGGAGAAAATGACCAAAAACCAAAAAGGCGATTTTAAAAAGACGACAGGTACGCGCCTGTCGTCTTTTTTTGACCAAATTTTTTTTTTTTTTTTGACCAAAAATTAAAATTTCTCCAAACTCGGATATATCATCTGGGGGTCCGAGGGGAGTCCAACGCAGAAGGTTTGGTTGAAATCGGGCCGGTGGTTTTGGAGAAAATGACCAAAAACCAAACAGGCGATTTTAAAAAGACGACAGGTACGCGCCTGTCGTCTTTTTTTGACCAAATTTTTTTTTTTTTTTTGACCAAAAATTAAAATTTCTCCAAACTCGGATATATCATCTGGGGGTCCGAGGGGAGTCCAACGCAGAAGGTTTGGTTGAAATCGGGCCGGTGGTTTTGGAGAAAATGACCAAAAACCAAACAGGCGATTTTAAAAAGACGACAGGTACGCGCCTGTCGTCTTTTTTTGACCAATTTTTTTTTTTTTTTTGACCAAAAATTAAAATTTCTCCAAACTCGGATATATCATCTGGGGGTCCGAGGGGAGTCCAACGCAGAAGGTTTGGTTGAAATCGGGCCGGTGGTTTTGGAGAAAATGACCAAAAACCAAACAGGCGATTTTAAAAAGACGACAGGTACGCGCCTGTCGTCTTTTTTTGACCAATTTTTTTTTTTTTTTTGACCAAAAATTAAAATTTCTCCAAACTCGGATATATCATCTGGGGGTCCGAGGGGAGTCCAACGCAGAAGGTTTGGTTGAAATCGGGCCGGTGGTTTTGGAGAAAATGACCAAAAACCAAACAGGCGATTTTAAAAAGACGACAGGTACGCGCCTGTCGTCTTTTTTTGACCAAATTTTTTTTTTTTTTTTGACCAAAAATTAAATTTTCTCCAAACTCGGATATATCATCTGGGGGTCCGAGGGGAGTCCAACGCAGAAGGTTTGGTTGAAATCGGGCCGGTGGTTTTGGAGAAAATGACCAAAAACCAAACAGGCGATTTTAAAAAGACGACAGGTACGCGCCTGTCGTCTTTTTTTGACCAAATTTTTTTTTTTTTTTTGACCAAAAATTAAAATTTCTCCAAATTTCTCCAAACTCGGATATATCATCTGGGGGTCCGAGGGGAGTCCAACGCAGAAGGTTTGGTTGAAATCGGGCCGGTGGTTTTGGAGAAAATGACCAAAAACCAAACAGGCGATTTTAAAAAGACGACAGGTACGCGCCTGTCGTCTTTTTTTGACCAAATTTTTTTTTTTTTTATACCAAAAATTAAAATTTCTCCAAACTCGGATATATCATCTGGGGGTCCGAGGGGAGTCCAACGCAGAAGGTTTGGTTGAAATCGGGCCGGTGGTTTTGGAGAAAATGACCAAAAACCAAACAGGCGATTTTAAAAAGACGACAGGTACGCGCCTGTCGTCTTTTTTTGACCAAATTTTTTTTTTTTTTTTGACCAAAAATTAAAATTTCTCCAAACTCGGATATATCATCTGGGGGTCCGAGGGGAGTCCAACGCAGAAGGTTTGGTTGAAATCGGGCCGGTGGTTTTGGAGAAAATGACCAAAAACCAAACAGGCGATTTTAAAAAGACGACAGGTACGCGCCTGTCGTCTTTTTTTGACCAAATTTTTTTTTTTTTTTTACCAAAAATTAAAATTTCTCCAAACTCGGATATATCATCTGGGGGTCCGAGGGGAGTCCAACGCAGAAGGTTTGGTTGAAATCGGGCCGGTGGTTTTGGAGAAAATGACCAAAAACCAAACAGGCGATTTTAAAAAGACGACAGGTACGCGCCTGTCGTCTTTTTTTGACCAATTTTTTTTTTTTTTTTGACCAAAAATTAAAATTTCTCCAAACTCGGATATATCATCTGGGGGTCCGAGGGGAGTCCAACGCAGAAGGTTTGGTTGAAATCGGGCCGGTGGTTTTGGAGAAAATGACCAAAAACCAAACAGGCGATTTTAAAAAGACGACAGGTACGCGCCTGTCGTCTTTTTTTGACCAAATTTTTTTTTTTTTTTGACCAAAAATTAAATTTCAATTTCTCCAAACTCGGATATATCATCTGGGGGTCCGAGGGGAGTCCAACGCAGAAGGTTTGGTTGAAATCGGGCCGGTGGTTTTGGAGAAAATGACCAAAAACCAAACAGGCGATTTTAAAAAGACGACAGGTACGCGCCTGTCGTCTTTTTTTGACCAAATTTTTTTTTTTTTTTATACCAAAAATTAAAATTTCTCCAAACTCGGATATATCATCTGGGGGTCCGAGGGGAGTCCAACGCAGAAGGTTTGGTTGAAATCGGGCCGGTGGTTTTGGAGAAAATGACCAAAAACCAAACAGGCGATTTTAAAAAGACGACAGGTACGCGCCTGTCGTCTTTTTTTGACCAAATTTTTTTTTTTTTTTTGACCAAAAATTAAAATTTCTCCAAATTTCTCCAAACTCGGATATATCATCTGGGGGTCCGAGGGGAGTCCAACGCAGAAGGTTTGGTTGAAATCGGGCCGGTGGTTTTGGAGAAAATGACCAAAAACCAAACAGGCGATTTTAAAAAGACGACAGGTACGCGCCTGTCGTCTTTTTTTGACCAAATTTTTTTTTTTTTTTGACCAAAAATTAAAATTTCTCCAAACTCGGATATATCATCTGGGGGTCCGAGGGGAGTCCAACGCAGAAGGTTTGGTTGAAATCGGGCCGGTGGTTTTGGAGAAAATGACCAAAAACCAAACAGGCGATTTTAAAAAGACGACAGGTACGCGCCTGTCGTCTTTTTTTGACCAATTTTTTTTTTTTTTTTGACCAAAAATTTAAATTTCTCCAAACTCGGATATATCATCTGGGGGTCCGAGGGGAGTCCAACCCAGAAGGTTTGGTTGAAATCGGGCCGGTGGTTTTGGAGAAAATGACCAAAAACCAAACAGGCGATTTTAAAAAGACGACAGGTACGCGCCTGTCGTCTTTTTTTGACCAATTTTTTTTTTTTTTTGACCAAAAATTAAAATTTCTCCAAACTCGGATATATCATCTGGGGGTCCGAGGGGAGTCCAACGCAGAAGGTTTGGTTGAAATCGGGCCGGTGGTTTTGGAGAAAATGACCAAAAACCAAACAGGCGATTTTAAAAAGACGACAGGTACGCGCCTGTCGTCTTTTTTTGACCAAATTTTTTTTTTTTTTTGACCAAAAATTAAAATTTCTCCAAACTCGGATATATCATCTGGGGGTCCGAGGGGAGTCCAACGCAGAAGGTTTGGTTGAAATCGGGCCGGTGGTTTTGGAGAAAATGACCAAAAACCAAACAGGCGATTTTAAAAAGACGACAGGTACGCGCCTGTCGTCTTTTTTTGACCAAATTTTTTTTTTTTTTTTGACCAAAAATTTCAAATTTCTCCAAACTCGGATATATCATCTGGGGGTCCGAGGGGAGTCCAACGCAGAAGGTTTGGTTGAAATCGGGCCGGTGGTTTTGGAGAAAATGACCAAAAACCAAACAGGCGATTTTAAAAAGACGACAGGTACGCGCCTGTCGTCTTTTTTTGACCAAATTTTTTTTTTTTTTTGACCAAAAATTAAAATTTCTCCAAACTCGGATATATCATCTGGGGGTCCGAGGGGAGTCCAACGCAGAAGGTTTGGTTGAAATCGGGCCGGTGGTTTTGGAGAAAATGACCAAAAACCAAACAGGCGATTTTAAAAAGACGACAGGTACGCGCCTGTCGTCTTTTTTTGACCAAATTTTTTTTTTTTTTTTGACCAAAAATTAAAATTTCTCCAAACTCGGATATATCATCTGGGGGTCCGAGGGGAGTCCAACGCAGAAGGTTTGGTTGAAATCGGGCCGGTGGTTTTGGAGAAAATGACCAAAAACCAAACAGGCGATTTTAAAAAGACGACAGGTACGCGCCTGTCGTCTTTTTTTGACCAATTTTTTTTTTTTTTTTGACCAAAAATTAAAATTTCTCCAAACTCGGATATATCATCTGGGGGTCCGAGGGGAGTCCAACGCAGAAGGTTTGGTTGAAATCGGGCCGGTGGTTTTGGAGAAAATGACCAAAAACCAAACAGGCGATTTTAAAAAGACGACAGGTACGCGCCTGTCGTCTTTTTTTGACCAATTTTTTTTTTTTTTTTGACCAAAAATTAAAATTTCTCCAAACTCGGATATATCATCTGGGGGTCCGAGGGGAGTCCAACGCAGAAGGTTTGGTTGAAATCGGGCCGGTGGTTTTGGAGAAAATGACCAAAAACCAAACAGGCGATTTTAAAAAGACGACAGGTACGCGCCTGTCGTCTTTTTTTGACCAAATTTTTTTTTTTTTTTTACCAAAAATTAAAATTTCTCCAAACTCGGATATATCATCTGGGGGTCCGAGGGGAGTCCAACGCAGAAGGTTTGGTTGAAATCGGGCCGGTGGTTTTGGAGAAAATGACCAAAAACCAAACAGGCGATTTTAAAAAGACGACAGGTACGCGCCTGTCGTCTTTTTTTGACCAATTTTTTTTTTTTTTTTGACCAAAAATTAAATTTTCTCCAAACTCGGATATATCATCTGGGGGTCCGAGGGGAGTCCAACGCAGAAGGTTTGGTTGAAATCGGGCCGGTGGTTTTGGAGAAAATGACCAAAAACCAAACAGGCGATTTTAAAAAGACGACAGGTACGCGCCTGTCGTCTTTTTTTGACCAAATTTTTTTTTTTTTTTGACCAAAAATTAAAATTTCTCCAAACTCGGATATATCATCTGGGGGTCCGAGGGGAGTCCAACGCAGAAGGTTTGGTTGAAATCGGGCCGGTGGTTTTGGAGAAAATGACCAAAAACCAAACAGGCGATTTTAAAAAGACGACAGGTACGCGCCTGTCGTCTTTTTTTGACCAATTTTTTTTTTTTTTTTGACCAAAAATTAAAATTTCTCCAAACTCGGATATATCATCTGGGGGTCCGAGGGGAGTCCAACGCAGAAGGTTTGGTTGAAATCGGGCCGGTGGTTTTGGAGAAAATGACCAAAAACCAAACAGGCGATTTTAAAAAGACGACAGGTACGGGCCTGTCGTCTTTTTTTGACCAAATTTTTTTTTTTTTTTGACCAAAAATTAAAATTTCTCCAATTTCTCCAAACTCGGATATATCATCTGGGGGTCCGAGGGGAGTCCAACGCAGAAGGTTTGGTTGAAATCGGGCCGGTGGTTTTGGAGAAAATGACCAAAAACCAAACAGGCGATTTTAAAAAGACGACAGGTACGCGCCTGTCGTCTTTTTTTGACCAATTTTTTTTTTTTTTTTGACCAAAAATTAAAATTTCTCCAAACTCGGATATATCATCTGGGGGTCCGAGGGGAGTCCAACGCAGAAGGTTTGGTTGAAATCGGGCCGGTGGTTTTGGAGAAAATGACCAAAAACCAAACAGGCGATTTTAAAAAGACGACAGGTACGCGCCTGTCGTCTTTTTTTGACCAAATTTTTTTTTTTTTTTGACCAAAAATTAAAATTTCTCCAAACTCGGATATATCATCTGGGGGTCCGAGGGGAGTCCAACGCAGAAGGTTTGGTTGAAATCGGGCCGGTGGTTTTGGAGAAAATGACCAAAAACCAAACAGGCGATTTTAAAAAGACGACAGGTACGCGCCTGTCGTCTTTTTTTGACCAATTTTTTTTTTTTTTTTGACCAAAAATTAAATTCTCAAATTTCTCCAAACTCGGATATATCATCTGGGGGTCCGAGGGGAGTCCAACGCAGAAGGTTTGGTTGAAATCGGGCCGGTGGTTTTGGAGAAAATGACCAAAAACCAAACAGGCGATTTTAAAAAGACGACAGGTACGCGCCTGTCGTCTTTTTTTGACCAAATTTTTTTTTTTTTTTGACCAAAAATTAAAATTTCTCCAAACTCGGATATATCATCTGGGGGTCCGAGGGGAGTCCAACGCAGAAGGTTTGGTTGAAATCGGGCCGGTGGTTTTGGAGAAAATGACCAAAAACCAAACAGGCGATTTTAAAAAGACGACAGGTACGCGCCTGTCGTCTTTTTTTGACCAATTTTTTTTTTTTTTTTGAGCAAAAATTTCAAATTTCTCCAAACTCGGATATATCATCTGGGGGTCCGAGGGGAGTCCAACGCAGAAGGTTTGGTTGAAATCGGGCCGGTGGTTTTGGAGAAAATGACCAAAAACCAAACAGGCGATTTTAAAAAGACGACAGGTACGCGCCTGTCGTCTTTTTTTGACCAAATTTTTTTTTTTTTTTTGACCAAAAATTAAAATTTCTCCAAACTCGGATATATCATCTGGGGGTCCGAGGGGAGTCCAACGCAGAAGGTTTGGTTGAAATCGGGCCGGTGGTTTTGGAGAAAATGACCAAAAACCAAACAGGCGATTTTAAAAAGACGACAGGTACGCGCCTGTCGTCTTTTTTTGACCAATTTTTTTTTTTTTTTTGACCAAAAATTAAAATTTCTCCAAACTCGGATATATCATCTGGGGGTCCGAGGGGAGTCCAACGCAGAAGGTTTGGTTGAAATCGGGCCGGTGGTTTTGGAGAAAATGACCAAAAACCAAACAGGCGATTTTAAAAAGACGACAGGTACGCGCCTGTCGTCTTTTTTTGACCAAATTTTTTTTTTTTTTTTACCAAAAATTAAAATTTCTCCAAACTCGGATATATCATCTGGGGGTCCGAGGGGAGTCCAACGCAGAAGGTTTGGTTGAAATCGGGCCGGTGGTTTTGGAGAAAATGACCAAAAACCAAACAGGCGATTTTAAAAAGACGACAGGTACGCGCCTGTCGTCTTTTTTTGACCAAATTTTTTTTTTTTTTTGACCAAAAATTAAATTTCTCCAAATTTCTCCAAACTCGGATATATCATCTGGGGGTCCGAGGGGAGTCCAACGCAGAAGGTTTGGTTGAAATCGGGCCGGTGGTTTTGGAGAAAATGACCAAAAACCAAACAGGCGATTTTAAAAAGACGACAGGTACGCGCCTGTCGTCTTTTTTTGACCAAATTTTTTTTTTTTTTTGACCAAAAATTAAAATTTCTCCAAACTCGGATATATCATCTGGGGGTCCGAGGGGAGTCCAACGCAGAAGGTTTGGTTGAAATCGGGCCGGTGGTTTTGGAGAAAATGACCAAAAACCAAACAGGCGATTTTAAAAAGACGACAGGTACGCGCCTGTCGTCTTTTTTTGACCAATTTTTTTTTTTTTTTTGACCAAAAATTAAAATTTCTCCAAACTCGGATATATCATCTGGGGGTCCGAGGGGAGTCCAACGCAGAAGGTTTGGTTGAAATCGGGCCGGTGGTTTTGGAGAAAATGACCAAAAACCAAACAGGCGATTTTAAAAAGACGACAGGTACGCGCCTGTCGTCTTTTTTTGACCAATTTTTTTTTTTTTTTTGACCAAAAATTAAATTTAATTTCTCCAAACTCGGATATATCATCTGGGGGTCCGAGGGGAGTCCAACGCAGAAGGTTTGGTTGAAATCGGGCCGGTGGTTTTGGAGAAAATGACCAAAAACCAAACAGGCGATTTTAAAAAGACGACAGGTACGCGCCTGTCGTTTTTTTTGACCAAATTTTTTTTTTTTTTTGACCAAAAATTAAAATTTCTCCAAACTCGGATATATCATCTGGGGGTCCGAGGGGAGTCCAACGCAGAAGGTTTGGTTGAAATCGGGCCGGTGGTTTTGGAGAAAATGACCAAAAACCAAACAGGCGATTTTAAAAAGACGACAGGTACGCGCCTGTCGTTTTTTTTTGACCAAATTTTTTTTTTTTTTTGACCAAAAATTAAAATTTCTCCAAACTCGGATATATCATCTGGGGGTCCGAGGGGAGTCCAACGCAGAAGGTTTGGTTGAAATCGGGCCGGTGGTTTTGGAGAAAATGACCAAAAACCAAACAGGCGATTTTAAAAAGACGACAGGTACGCGCCTGTCGTTTTTTTTGACCAAATTTTTTTTTTTTTTTGACCAAAAATTAAAATTTCTCCAAACTCGGATATATCATCTGGGGGTCCGAGGGGAGTCCAACGCAGAAGGTTTGGTTGAAATCGGGCCGGTGGTTTTGGAGAAAATGACCAAAAACCAAACAGGCGATTTTAAAAAGACGACAGGTACGCGCCTGTCGTTTTTTTTGACCAATTTTTTTTTTTTTTTGACCAAAAATTAAAATTTCTCAAATTTCTCCAAACTCGGATATATCATCTGGGGGTCCGAGGGGAGTCCAACGCAGAAGGTTTGGTTGAAATCGGGCCGGTGGTTTTGGAGAAAATGACCAAAAACCAAACAGGCGATTTTAAAAAGACGACAGGTACGCGCCTGTCGTTTTTTTTGACCAATTTTTTTTTTTTTTTGACCAAAAATTAAAATTTCTCCAAACTCGGATATATCATCTGGGGGTCCGAGGGGAGTCCAACGCAGAAGGTTTGGTTGAAATCGGGCCGGTGGTTTTGGAGAAAATGACCAAAAACCAAACAGGCGATTTTAAAAAGACGACAGGTACGCGCCTGTCGTCTTTTTTTGACCAAATTTTTTTTTTTTTTTTGACCAAAAATTAAAATTTCTCCAAATTTCTCCAAACTCGGATATATCATCTGGGGGTCCGAGGGGAGTCCAACGCAGAAGGTTTGGTTGAAATCGGGCCGGTGGTTTTGGAGAAAATGACCAAAAACCAAACAGGCGATTTTAAAAAGACGACAGGTACGCGCCTGTCGTCTTTTTTTGACCAATTTTTTTTTTTTTTTGACCAAAATTAAATTTCTCAAATTTCTCCAAACTCGGATATATCATCTGGGGGTCCGAGGGGAGTCCAACGCAGAAGGTTTGGTTGAAATCGGGCCGGTGGTTTTGGAGAAAATGACCAAAAACCAAACAGGCGATTTTAAAAAGACGACAGGTACGCGCCTGTCGTCTTTTTTTGACCAATTTTTTTTTTTTTTTTGACCAAAAATTAAATTTCTCAAATTTCTCCAAACTCGGATATATCATCTGGGGGTCCGAGGGGAGTCCAACGCAGAAGGTTTGGTTGAAATCGGGCCGGTGGTTTTGGAGAAAATGACCAAAAACCAAACAGGCGATTTTAAAAAGACGACAGGTACGCGCCTGTCGTTTTTTTTGACCAATTTTTTTTTTTTTTTTGACCAAAAATTAAATTCTCAAATTTCTCCAAACTCGGATATATCATCTGGGGGTCCGAGGGGAGTCCAACGCAGAAGGTTTGGTTGAAATCGGGCCGGTGGTTTTGGAGAAAATGACCAAAAACCAAACAGGCGATTTTAAAAAGACGACAGGTACGCGCCTGTCGTCTTTTTTTGACCAAATTTTTTTTTTTTTTTGACCAAAAATTAAAATTTCTCCAAACTCGGATATATCATCTGGGGGTCCGAGGGGAGTCCAACGCAGAAGGTTTGGTTGAAATCGGGCCGGTGGTTTTGGAGAAAATGACCAAAAACCAAACAGGCGATTTTAAAAAGACGACAGGTACGCGCCTGTCGTCTTTTTTTGACCAATTTTTTTTTTTTTTTGACCAAAAATTTAAAATTTCTCCAAACTCGGATATATCATCTGGGGGTCCGAGGGGAGTCCAACGCAGAAGGTTTGGTTGAAATCGGGCCGGTGGTTTTGGAGAAAATGACCAAAAACCAAACAGGCGATTTTAAAAAGACGACAGGTACGCGCCTGTCGTCTTTTTTTGACCAAATTTTTTTTTTTTTTTTGACCAAAAATTAAAATTTCTCCAAACTCGGATATATCATCTGGGGGTCCGAGGGGAGTCCAACGCAGAAGGTTTGGTTGAAATCGGGCCGGTGGTTTTGGAGAAAATGACCAAAAACCAAACAGGCGATTTTAAAAAGACGACAGGTACGCGCCTGTCGTCTTTTTTTGACCAAATTTTTTTTTTTTTTTTGACCAAAAATTAAAATTTCTCCAAACTCGGATATATCATCTGGGGGTCCGAGGGGAGTCCAACGCAGAAGGTTTGGTTGAAATCGGGCCGGTGGTTTTGGAGAAAATGACCAAAAACCAAACAGGCGATTTTAAAAAGACGACAGGTACGCGCCTGTCGTCTTTTTTTGACCAATTTTTTTTTTTTTTTTGACCAAAAATTAAAATTTCTCCAAACTCGGATATATCATCTGGGGGTCCGAGGGGAGTCCAACGCAGAAGGTTTGGTTGAAATCGGGCCGGTGGTTTTGGAGAAAATGACCAAAAACCAAACAGGCGATTTTAAAAAGACGACAGGTACGCGCCTGTCGTCTTTTTTTGACCAATTTTTTTTTTTTTTTTGACCAAAATTAAATTTCAAATTTCTCCAAACTCGGATATATCATCTGGGGGTCCGAGGGGAGTCCAACGCAGAAGGTTTGGTTGAAATCGGGCCGGTGGTTTTGGAGAAAATGACCAAAAACCAAACAGGCGATTTTAAAAAGACGACAGGTACGCGCCTGTCGTCTTTTTTTGACCAAATTTTTTTTTTTTTTTTGACCAAAAATTTAAAATTTCTCCAAACTCGGATATATCATCTGGGGGTCCGAGGGGAGTCCAACGCAGAAGGTTTGGTTGAAATCGGGCCGGTGGTTTTGGAGAAAATGACCAAAAACCAAACAGGCGATTTTAAAAAGACGACAGGTACGCGCCTGTCGTCTTTTTTTGACCAATTTTTTTTTTTTTTTGACCAAAAATTAAAATTTCTCCAAACTCGGATATATCATCTGGGGGTCCGAGGGGAGTCCAACGCAGAAGGTTTGGTTGAAATCGGGCCGGTGGTTTTGGAGAAAATGACCAAAAACCAAACAGGCGATTTTAAAAAGACGACAGGTACGCGCCTGTCGTTTTTTTTGACCAATTTTTTTTTTTTTTTTTGACCAAAAATTAAAATTTCTCCAAACTCGGATATATCATCTGGGGGTCCGAGGGGAGTCCAACGCAGAAGGTTTGGTTGAAATCGGGCCGGTGGTTTTGGAGAAAATGACCAAAAACCAAACAGGCGATTTTAAAAAGACGACAGGTACGCGCCTGTCGTCTTTTTTTGACCAAATTTTTTTTTTTTTTTTGACCAAAAATTAAAATTTCTCCAAACTCGGATATATCATCTGGGGGTCCGAGGGGAGTCCAACGCAGAAGGTTTGGTTGAAATCGGGCCGGTGGTTTTGGAGAAAATGACCAAAAACCAAACAGGCGATTTTAAAAAGACGACAGGTACGCGCCTGTCGTCTTTTTTTGACCAAATTTTTTTTTTTTTTTTGACCAAAAATTAAAATTTCTCCAAACTCGGATATATCATCTGGGGGTCCGAGGGGAGTCCAACGCAGAAGGTTTGGTTGAAATCGGGCCGGTGGTTTTGGAGAAAATGACCAAAAACCAAACAGGCGATTTTAAAAAGACGACAGGTACGCGCCTGTCGTCTTTTTTTGACCAATTTTTTTTTTTTTTTTGACCAAAAATTAAAATTTCTCCAAACTCGGATATATCATCTGGGGGTCCGAGGGGAGTCCAACGCAGAAGGTTTGGTTGAAATCGGGCCGGTGGTTTTGGAGAAAATGACCAAAAACCAAACAGGCGATTTTAAAAAGACGACAGGTACGCGCCTGTCGTCTTTTTTTGACCAATTTTTTTTTTTTTTTTGACCAAAAATTAAAATTTCTCCAAACTCGGATATATCATCTGGGGGTCCGAGGGGAGTCCAACGCAGAAGGTTTGGTTGAAATCGGGCCGGTGGTTTTGGAGAAAATGACCAAAAACCAAACAGGCGATTTTAAAAAGACGACAGGTACGCGCCTGTCGTCTTTTTTTGACCAATTTTTTTTTTTTTTTTGACCAAAAATTAAAATTTCTCCAAACTCGGATATATCATCTGGGGGTCCGAGGGGAGTCCAACGCAGAAGGTTTGGTTGAAATCGGGCCGGTGGTTTTGGAGAAAATGACCAAAAACCAAACAGGCGATTTTAAAAAGACGACAGGTACGCGCCTGTCGTCTTTTTTTGACCAATTTTTTTTTTTTTTTTGACCAAAAATTAAAATTTCTCCAAACTCGGATATATCATCTGGGGGTCCGAGGGGAGTCCAACGCAGAAGGTTTGGTTGAAATCGGGCCGGTGGTTTTGGAGAAAATGACCAAAAACCAAACAGGCGATTTTAAAAAGACGACAGGTACGCGCCTGTCGTCTTTTTTTGACCAATTTTTTTTTTTTTTTTGACCAAAAATTAAATTTCTCAAATTTCTCCAAACTCGGATATATCATCTGGGGGTCCGAGGGGAGTCCAACGCAGAAGGTTTGGTTGAAATCGGGCCGGTGGTTTTGGAGAAAATGACCAAAAACCAAACAGGCGATTTTAAAAAGACGACAGGTACGCGCCTGTCGTCTTTTTTTGACCAATTTTTTTTTTTTTTTTACCAAAAATTAAAATTTCTCCAAACTCGGATATATCATCTGGGGGTCCGAGGGGAGTCCAACGCAGAAGGTTTGGTTGAAATCGGGCCGGTGGTTTTGGAGAAAATGACCAAAAACCAAACAGGCGATTTTAAAAAGACGACAGGTACGCGCCTGTCGTCTTTTTTTGACCAATTTTTTTTTTTTTTTTGACCAAAAATTAAAATTTCTCCAAACTCGGATATATCATCTGGGGGTCCGAGGGGAGTCCAACGCAGAAGGTTTGGTTGAAATCGGGCCGGTGGTTTTGGAGAAAATGACCAAAAACCAAACAGGCGATTTTAAAAAGACGACAGGTACGCGCCTGTCGTCTTTTTTTGACCAAATTTTTTTTTTTTTTTTACCAAAAATTAAAATTTCTCCAAACTCGGATATATCATCTGGGGGTCCGAGGGGAGTCCAACGCAGAAGGTTTGGTTGAAATCGGGCCGGTGGTTTTGGAGAAAATGACCAAAAACCAAACAGGCGATTTTAAAAAGACGACAGGTACGCGCCTGTCGTCTTTTTTTGACCAAATTTTTTTTTTTTTTATACCAAAAATTAAAATTTCTCCAAACTCTGATATATCATCTGGGGGTCCGAGGGGAGTCCAACGCAGAAGGTTTGGTTGAAATCGGGCCGGTGGTTTTGGAGAAAATGACCAAAAACCAAACAGGCGATTTTAAAAAGACGACAGGTACGCGCCTGTCGTCTTTTTTTGACCAATTTTTTTTTTTTTTTTTTGACCAAAAATTAAAATTTCTTCAAATTTCTCCAAACTCGGATATATCATCTGGGGTTCCGAGGGGAGTCCAACGCAGAAGGTTTGGTTGAAATCGGGCCCGTGGTTTTGGAGAAAATGACCAAAAACCAAACAGGCGATTTTAAAAAGACGACAGGTACGCGCCTGTCGTTTTTTTTGACCAATTTTTTTTTTTTTTTTTTGACCAAAAATTTAAATTTCTTCAAATTTCTCCAAACTCGGATATATCATCTGGGGGTCCGAGGGGAGTCCAACGCAGAAGGTTTGGTTGAAATCGGGCCGGTGATTTGGAGAAAATGACCAAAAACCAAACAGGCGATTTTAAAAAGACGACAGGTACGCGCCTGTCGTCTTTTTTTGACCAAATTTTTTTTTTTTTATACCAAAAATTAAAATTTCTCCAAACTCGGATATATCATCTGGGGGTCCGAGGGGAGTCCAACGCAGAAGGTTTGGTTGAAATCGGGCCGGTGGTTTTGGAGAAAATTACCAAAAACCAAACAGGCGATTTTAAAAAGACGACAGGTACGCGCCTGTCGTCTTTTTTTGACCAAATTTTTTTTCTTTTTTTACCAAAAATTAAAATTTCTCCAAACTCGGATATATCATCTGGGGGTCCGAGGGGAGTCCAACCCAGAAGGTTTGGTTGAAATCGGGCCGGTGGTTTTGGAGAAAATGACCAAAAACCAAACAGGCGATTTTAAAAAGACGACAGGTACGCGCCTGTCGTCTTTTTTTGACCAATTTTTTTTTTTTTTTTTGACCAAAAATTAAAATTTCTTCAAATTTCTCAAAACTCGGATATATCATCTGGGGGTCCAAGGGGAGTCCAACGCAGAAGGTTTGGTTGAAATCGGGCCGGTGGTTTTGGAGAAAATGACCAAAAACCAAACAGGCGATTTTAAAAAGACGACAGGTACGCGCCTGTCGTTTTTTTTTGACCAATTTTTTTTTTTTTTTTTGACCAAAAATTAAAATTTCTTCAAATTTCTCCAAACTCGGATATATCATCTGGGGGTCCGAGGGGAGTCCAACGCAGAAGGTTTGGTTGAAATCGGGCCGGTGGTTTTGGAGAAAATGACCAAAAACCAAACAGGCGATTTTAAAAAGACGACAGGTACGCGCCTGTCGTCTTTTTTTGACCAATTTTTTTTTTTTTTTATACCAAAAATTAAAATTTCTCCAAACTCGGATATATCATCTGGGGGTCCGAGGGGAGTCCAACGCAGAAGGTTTGGTTGAAATCGGGCCGGTGGTTTTGGAGAAAATGACCAAAAACCAAACAGGCGATTTTAAAAAGACGACAGGTACGCGCCTGTCTTTTTTTGACCAATTTTTTTTTTTTTTTATACCAAAAATTAAAATTTCTCCAAACTCGGATATATCATCTGGGGTTCCGAGGGGAGTCCAACGCAGAAGGTTTGGTTGAAATCGGGCCCGTGGTTTTGGAGAAAATGACCAAAAACCAAACAGGCGATTTTAAAAAGACGACAGGTACGCGCCTGTCGTCTTTTTTTGACCAATTTTTTTTTTTTTTTTGACCAAAAATTAAAATTTCTTCAAATTTCTCCAAACTCGGATATATCATCTGGGGTTCCGAGGGGAGTCCAACGCAGAAGGTTTGGTTGAAATCGGGCCCGTGGTTTTGGAGAAAATGACCAAAAACCAAACAGGCGATTTTAAAAAGACGACAGGTACGCGCCTGTCGTTTTTTTTTGACCAATTTTTTTTTTTTTTTTTTTACCAAAAATTTAAATTTCTTCAAATTTCTCCAAACTCGGATATATCATCTGGGGGTCCGAGGGGAGTCCAACGCAGAAGGTTTGGTTGAAATCGGGCCGGTGGTTTTGGAGAAAATGACCAAAAACCAAACAGGCGATTTTAAAAAGACGACAGGTACGCGCCTGTCGTCTTTTTTTGACCAATTTTTTTTTTTTTTTTTGACCAAAAATTAAAATTTCTTCAAATTTCTCAAAACTCGGATATATCATCTGGGGGTCCAAGGGGAGTCCAACGCAGAAGGTTTGGTTGAAATCGGGCCGGTGGTTTTGGAGAAAATGACCAAAAACCAAACAGGCGATTTTAAAAAGACGACAGGTACGCGCCTGTCGTTTTTTTTTGACCAATTTTTTTTTTTTTTTTGACCAAAAATTAAAATTTCTTCAAATTTCTCCAAACTCGGATATATCATCTGGGGTTCCGAGGGGAGTCCAACGCAGAAGGTTTGGTTGAAATCGGGCCGGTGGTTTTGGAGAAAATGACCAAAAACCAAACAGGCGATTTTAAAAAGACGACAGGTACGCGCCTGTCGTTTTTTTTTGACCAATTTTTTTTTTTTTTTTTTGACCAAAAATTTAAATTTCTTCAAATTTCTCCAAACTCGGATATATCATCTGGGGGTCCGAGGGGAGTCCAACGCAGAAGGTTTGGTTGAAATCGGGCCGGTGGTTTTGGAGAAAATGACCAAAAACCAAACAGGCGATTTTAAAAAGACGACAGGTACGCGCCTGTCGTCTTTTTTTGACCAATTTTTTTTTTTTTTTATACCAAAAATTAAAATTTCTCCAAACTCGGATATATCATCTGGGGGTCCGAGGGGAGTCCAACGCAGAAGGTTTGGTTGAAATCGGGCCGGTGGTTTTGGAGAAAATGACCAAAAACCAAACAGGCGATTTTAAAAAGACGACAGGTACGCGCCTGTCTTTTTTTGACCAATTTTTTTTTTTTTTTATACCAAAAATTAAAATTTCTCCAAACTCGGATATATCATCTGGGGTTCCGAGGGGAGTCCAACGCAGAAGGTTTGGTTGAAATCGGGCCCGTGGTTTTGGAGAAAATGACCAAAAACCAAACAGGCGATTTTAAAAAGACGACAGGTACGCGCCTGTCGTCTTTTTTTGACCAATTTTTTTTTTTTTTTTGACCAAAAATTAAAATTTCTTCAAATTTCTCCAAACTCGGATATATCATCTGGGGGTCCGAGGGGAGTCCAACGCAGAAGGTTTGGTTGAAATCGGGCCGGTGGTTTTGGAGAAAATGACCAAAAACCAAACAGGCGATTTTAAAAAGACGACAGGTACGCGCCTGTCGTCTTTTTTTGACCAATTTTTCTTTTTTTTTTTGACCAAAAATTAAAATTTCTTCAAATTTCTCAAAACTCGGATATATCATCTGGGGGTCCGAGGGGAGTCCAACGCAGAAGGTTTGGTTGAAATCGGGCCGGTGGTTTTGGAGAAAATGACCAAAAACCAAACAGGCGATTTTAAAAAGACGACAGGTACGCGCCTGTCGTTTTTTTTTGACCAATTTTTTTTTTTTTTTTGACCAAAAATTAAAATTTCTTCAAATTTCTCCAAACTCGGATATATCATCTGGGGGTCCGAGGGGAGTCCAACGCAGAAGGTTTGGTTGAAATCGGGCCGGTGGTTTTGGAGAAAATGACCAAAAACCAAACAGGCGATTTTAAAAAGACGACAGGTACGCGCCTGTCGTCTTTTTTTGACCAATTTTTCTTTTTTTTTTTGACCAAAAATTAAAATTTCTTCAAATTTCTCAAACTCGGATATATCATCTGGGGGTCCGAGGGGAGTCCAACGCAGAAGGTTTGGTTGAAATCGGGCCGGTGGTTTTGGAGAAAATGACCAAAAACCAAACAGGCGATTTTAAAAAGACGACAGGTACGCGCCTGTCGTTTTTTTTTGACCAATTTTTTTTTTTTTTTTGACCAAAAATTAAAATTTCTTCAAATTTCTCCAAACTCGGATATATCATCTGGGGTTCCGAGGGGAGTCCAACGCAGAAGGTTTGGTTGAAATCGGGCCGTGGTTTTGGAGAAAATGACCAAAAACCAAACAGGCGATTTTAAAAAGACGACAGGTACGCGCCTGTCGTTTTTTTTTGACCAATTTTTTTTTTTTTTTTTTGACCAAAAATTTAAATTTCTTCAAATTTCTCCAAACTCGGATATATCATCTGGGGGTCCGAGGGGAGTCCAACGCAGAAGGTTTGGTTGAAATCGGGCCGGTGGTTTTGGAGAAAATGACCAAAAACCAAACAGGCGATTTTAAAAAGACGACAGGTACGCGCCTGTCGTCTTTTTTTGACCAAATTTTTTTTTTTTTTATACCAAAAATTAAAATTTCTCCAAACTCGGATATATCATCTGGGGGTCCGAGGGGAGTCCAACGCAGAAGGTTTGGTTGAAATCGGGCCGGTGGTTTTGGAGAAAATTACCAAAAACCAAACAGGCGATTTTAAAAAGACGACAGGTACGCGCCTGTCTTTTTTTGACCAATTTTTTTTTTTTTTTTGACCAAAAATTAAAATTTCTCCAAACTCGGATATATCATCTGGGGGTCCGAGGGGAGTCCAACGCAGAAGGTTTGGTTGAAATCGGGCCGGTGGTTTTGGAGAAAATGACCAAAAACCAAACAGGCGATTTTAAAAAGACGACAGGTACGCGCCTGTCGTCTTTTTTTGACCAATTTTTTTTTTTTTTTATACCAAAAATTAAAATTTCTCCAAACTCGGATATATCATCTGGGGGTCCGAGGGGAGTCCAACGCAGAAGGTTTGGTTGAAATCGGGCCGGTGGTTTTGGAGAAAATGACCAAAAACCAAACAGGCGATTTTAAAAAGACGACAGGTACGCGCCTGTCTTTTTTTGACCTTTTTTTTTTTTTTTTTTGACCAAAAATTAAAATTTCTCCAAACTCGGATATATCATCTGGGGGTCCGAGGGGAGTCCAACGCAGAAGGTTTGGTTGAAATCGGGCCGGTGGTTTTGGAGAAAATGACCAAAAACCAAACAGGCGATTTTAAAAAGACGACAGGTACGCGCCTGTCGTCTTTTTTTTACCAAATTTTTTTTTTTTTTTTTGACCAAAAATTTAATTTTTTCCAAACTCGGATATATCATCTGGGGGTCCGAGGGGAGTCCAACGCAGAAGGTTTGGTTGAAATCGGGCCGGTGGTTTTGGAGAAAATGACCAAAAACCAAACAGGCGATTTTAAAAAGACGACAGGTACGCGCCTGTCTTTTTTTGACCAATTTTTTTTTTTTTTTTGACCAAAAATTAAAATTTCTCCAAACTCGGATATATCATCTAGGGGTCCGAGGGGAGTCCAACGCAGAAGGTTTGGTTGAAATCGGGCCGGTGGTTTTGGAGAAAATGACCAAAAACCAAACAGGCGATTTTAAAAAGACGACAGGTACGCGCCTGTCGTCTTTTTTTGACCAATTTTTTTTTTTTTTTGTACCAAAAATTAAAATTTCTCCAAACTCGGATATATCATCTGGGGGTCCGAGGGGAGTCCAACGCAGAAGGTTTGGTTGAAATCGGGCCGGTGGTTTTGGAGAAAATGACCAAAAACCAAACAGGCGATTTTAAAAAGACGACAGGTACGCGCCTGTCGTTTTTTTTTGACCATTTTTTTTTTTTTTTGACCAAAAATTAAAAATTCTTCAAATTTCTCCAAACTCGGATATATCATCTGGGGGTCCGAGGGGAGTCCAACGCAGAAGGTTTGGTTGAAATCGGGCCGGTGGTTTTGGAGAAAATGACCAAAAACCAAACAGGCGATTTTAAAAAGACGACAGGTACGCGCCTGTCGTCTTTTTTTTGACCAATTTTTTTTTTTTTTTTTTTACCAAAAATTTAAATTTCTTCAAATTTCTCCAAACTCGGATATATCATCTGGGGGTCCGAGGGGAGTCCAACGCAGAAGGTTTGGTTGAAATCGGGCCGGTGGTTTTGGAGAAAATGACCAAAAACCAAACAGGCGATTTTAAAAAGACGACAGGTACGCGCCTGTCGTCTTTTTTTGACCAAATTTTTTTTTTTTTTTGACCAAAAATTTAATTTTTTCCAAACTCGGATATATCATCTGGGGGTCCGAGGGGAGTCCAACGCAGAAGGTTTGGTTGAAATCGGGCCGGTGGTTTTGGAGAAAATGACCAAAAACCAAACAGGCGATTTTAAAAAGACGACAGGTACGCGCCTGTCGTTTTTTTTTGACCAATTTTTTTTTTTTTTGACCAAAAATTAAAATTCTTCAAATTTCTCCAAACTCGGATATATCATCTGGGGGTCCGAGGGGAGTCCAACGCAGAAGGTTTGGTTGAAATCGGGCCGGTGGTTTTGGAGAAAATGACCAAAAACCAAACAGGCGATTTTAAAAAGACGACAGGTACGCGCCTGTCGTCTTTTTTTGACCAAATTTTTTTTTTTTTTATACCAAAAATTAAAATTTCTCCAAACTCGGATATATCATCTGGGGGTCCGAGGGGAGTCCAACGCAGAAGGTTTGGTTGAAATCGGGCCGGTGGTTTTGGAGAAAATGACCAAAAACCAAACAGGCGATTTTAAAAAGACGACAGGTACGCGCCTGTCGTCTTTTTTTGACCAATTTTTTTTTTTTTTTTTGACCAAAAATTAAAATTTCTCCAAACTCGGATATATCATCTGGGGGTCCGAGGGGAGTCCAACGCAGAAGGTTTGGTTGAAATCGGGCCGGTGGTTTTGGAGAAAATTACCAAAAACCAAACAGGCGATTTTAAAAAGACGACAGGTACGCGCCTGTCGTCTTTTTTTGACCAAATTTTTTTTATTTTTTTACCAAAAATTAAAATTTCTCCAAATTTCTCCAAACTCGGATATATCATCTGGGGGTCCGAGGGGAGTCCAACGCAGAAGGTTTGGTTGAAATCGGGCCCGTGGTTTTGGAGAAAATGACCAAAAACCAAACAGGCGATTTTAAAAAGACGACAGGGGCCTCATTTATCAAAGAGGGTGTAAAACTGCTACTATTTTTTTGCGTACGGCGAAAAGCCGAAAATGGCGTACACCCGAAATATCTACACCATTTTCAGATCAATCAAACTGTGCGTACGCACAGGTGTCCGCAATGTTCCATTGATAGATCACACCGGACCCAAGTAACTTGCGGATGTGACCGCGCCTCCAACCCCGCCCTCTAAACGCCCAGGCCCACCATATATGGTCAATGCAAATCAGCACCCTGCAACATAAATTAGCCATGTGCGCGCTGTGGATTTGTGGAGTGACGTCAGTGGAAGACGAACCATGGCAGACAAACGGGCGAAGAAGAGAAATTTTACGGAGAGTGAGGTCCATGTCCTTGTTGGTGAGGTGCAGGCGAGGAAAAAAGTCCTCTTCGGCAGGTATTTGAACTAACTCTGTATGATCACTTCGTCTTGTCGTGTATTTAGGAACAATAACATGTAACTAAGAACACATAGAAAATCACAACAGATGAACACATGTTGGACCAAACAATTTCTCGCCCGGCAACAATATCATCTCATCAGCCACAGCCCCGGCCTCACCAACAAGAGGAAGACAAACGAGTGGCAGGAGGTAACGAGAGCGGTGAACGAGGCAAGTGCCACGGCGAGGACGGAGACGGAAATCCGCAAGAAGTGGGCCGATTTGAAAGTGGGTTTTAATCTGCAATATGGCATATTAATACAGCATAATCTGTAATGCAATAATGTCAACACTGTCACTACCATTGTTACAGAGAGAATCAAAGAAAAGACTGTCCGCCCACCGCCAAAGTGTGGCGGCCACTGGTGGGGGACCAGCAACCCCCGACCTCACCCCGGTGGATGTCATGATCGGGGACGTCATTGGCACCGAGTCGGTGGAGGGTGTTGTGCCGGCCGAGGAGGGGGACTCGGACATGACCATGAGGGAGACCCAGACT
This sequence comes from Trachurus trachurus, assembly GCF_905171665.1. Taxonomy (NCBI): domain Eukaryota; kingdom Metazoa; phylum Chordata; class Actinopteri; order Carangiformes; family Carangidae; genus Trachurus; species Trachurus trachurus. Next base: position 53,925 of record NW_028155205.1, on the reverse strand, counting down.
ACAAATGAACCCGGTAAATCACAGTTTTAATCATTCATCCGCCACTATGGCTGTCCAGTGAAAGAAAATTAATTCCAATAAGAAAATGATGTGGATTTTAACATATTTTCTCAGACTCGGAGGTGGATGACACCGAGGAGGGGGAGTTGGTCCGCACGGTCATTCCCAGCTCGCTCCCCAGCACCAGCGCACCACGCCCCAGCTCGCTCCCCGGCACCAGCGCACCAGGCCCCAGCTCGCTCCCCGGCACCAGCGCACCAGGCCCCAGCCGTGCATCCGAACCCAGCAGGGCAGGGGGAAACCGGTTGGGGGTCCTAACGGACACGGTGCTGGAAGCGCAGAGGGACACTCTGCAGGCTCAGAGGGACACGATGGCTGCAGTCGGTGCAGTGGCGGAGCAGCTGACTGACCTAAACCATCGCCACAGGTCAATCGCTGCAGCACTGCAGCGCATTGTCACGGGTCAGCAGCGCATTGCTGACAACATTGCAGCCCTCACAGCTGCGGTCACGTCACTGACTGAGGCAATAAAAAATAAATAAACGAAGCATCTCCTTGTCGTGTCTTTTGTCACAATGCAGCATTTTATTCACACATTAGAAAACTAACGTTACAAAAAGTAACATCACTAACGCCGGGTATTTTTTACCCGATATAATATACCCATAAAAAAATATTTCTCACCAAAGTATATTAAAATACAACAATACATGGCAAATTGAAGTACACTTCCTTAATTTTCCACTATACAATGTTTCACAAAATGAAAAAAAGGTATCATGGTGACCCTATGAAAAAATGTCCAAAATTTGTGATTTTTTTTTGTTTTTTTAACAAACTTCTTTAAAAAAAATAAAAAAAAAACTAATGGAGCTGGGACTTTGTCCTTCAGACCACCCATTTCTGGGACATTTGAGACTTATTTGGTGGAGTTAAAAGAAAAAAGTAACAATTTCAGCATCACCAGAAATGGTGGCCAGATTTAGATACATAAACACTAACGTCGGGTGAAATTCACTCTCGCAGCCGGTGCAGCACAGCATCACGTGCCCTCAGTCCCCGTTGGTAACCCTCATGACGGGGAGGGGGCTGTGGGTCGGGATCGACGTGCTGGGGAGGAGGGAGGCCCGGCGGCAGCGCAACCCCACGCCTCAAGGCCATGTTATGTAGGATTGCACAGGCCCAGATGACGCGGCAGATCTTCTTGGGCTGATAGAGTAGCCTGCCACCCGACGCATCTAAACAGCGCCACCGGCCTTTCAGTAGCCCGATTGCGCGCTCAACCACGCTGCGCGCACGGGCATGGGTCTCATTGTACTGGGTTTCCTGGCCACCCTGTGGGTCCGGGATGGGAACTAGCAGCCACTCCCTCAAGAAGTAGCCACTGTCACCTGTAAGTCACAAAGATGGGGTGAGTATCAGCCTTAAATTGTTGATTATAAGCAGCAGCTTTCAATGAATGAGTGTGTGTATGCGCTCACCAAGAAGCCAGCCGTCACGCGCAGCGCCTGCCTCCAGTCTCGCCCCCACACTGCTGTGCGTCAGGATGAATGAATCATGTGTAGAGCCAGGCCACCGTGCCACTACATTTGTTATGAGCATGTCGGCGTCACATATGATTTGGGTGTTGATCGTATGCACATGTTTGCGATTCACGTAAACGAATTCATTCACAGATGGTGCCCTAATCATAATGTGAGTGCAATCAATGGCTCCGATTACATTGGGAAAACCGGACATTGCTGCAAATCGCCTTTTTGTATTGGCCTGCTCCTCCACAGTGTAAGGGAACCGAATGTACTGATCATTCATCCTGATTATGCCATCCCAGACTGCAGGCATTATGGCGCTCAGTGACGGCTGTGATATCCCGGATCTATAACGAAGAGATGTTGCAGGATTAGATCATTCCCGGCAGGGGCTTCAGCCACAAGGGTGAACAAGTTAATGTTAATGTTATCATCCACACCTGTCGGCTAGTTCCCGCTGGTATGTCCCGGTTGCCAGGAAACCCAGTGTGGTTAATACCTGTGCCAAATCATGTGTCACTTCAGAATTTCAAAATGCAAACAGGTTTCATTATTCAACGTTACTAAGTATTCAACAACTATGTAGGCTATGTGGTCCATGGACCTACCTGTGTTGGTACTGGTAGTGCGTGTGTGCGGCGGGTGCTCCTTTCCAATGCTGGACCCAGTTCAGCACATAGCTCCAAGAGCACGGCTCTAGGGAGTCTAAATCGGCTGATCAGCCAGTCATCATCATGGGCCAGCAGATCGTGGTGGTCCCGGAACACCCGCTCCCTCCGCATGGCACGTGCGAGGACGTCCAAAACACCAAGAGTAGCTGGATCCATGTTGTGCCATTACGCACAGGCGCACCGGCGCGGTATTTATATGCTTGCCGCACAGGTGTGCTTGATCATATTTAGCTACCTCACACAGGTGTGCTTTATCATATCTTGATAGCAATTTCATCTGCAATTATTTGGTTTGATGGTGCGCTTTATATATTTACTGTACCGTTTTTAGCTTGTGTGTGGACAGACTGTGTGCTGTCTATATTGTTTGTCTTTGTTTATGTCAATTAATGGACTTGGAGTCTGTAAAATAAAGCTATATATATATATATATATATATATATATAAAATCATAATATGAAAATTGCACATGACTGACTTATTTCGGAATGTTTCCTTAACGGCTTTGATTGTCTTTTAAATATTATCCGCGGGCACACTGCAGTTATCTGACTCAGCAACGGTGTCGCCAATTCCTCCTGTTCCTCAAAAAAGGCGTACGCCAGGGTCAAAATGGGTGTAAATGTCCGCACTTTTCCCCGTCAGGTTTTGGCTTGATAGATCCCAAATTTGGCGGAGAAAAGTGCTTACGCACAAAACGAGGGGAAAATGGCGTAAAAAAAGGTGTATCCACGATGATAAATGAGGCCCCTGGTACGCGCCTGTCGTCTTTTTTTGACCAAATTTTTTTTTTTTTTATACCAAAAATTAAAATTTCTCCAAACTCGGATATATCATCTGGGGGTCCGAGGGGAGTCCAACGCAGAAGGTTTGGTTGAAATCGGGCCGGTGGTTTTGGAGAAAATGACCAAAAACCAAACAGGCGATTTTAAAAAGACGACAGGTACGCGCCTGTCGTCTTTTTTTGACCAAATTTTTTTTTTTTTTGACCAAAAATTTAATTTTTTCCAAACTCGGCTATATCATCTGGGGGTCCGAGGGGAGTCCAACACAGAAGGTTTGGTTGAAATCGGGCCGGTGGTTTTGGAGAAAATGACCAAAAACCAAACAGGCGATTTTAAAAAGACGACAGGTACGCGCCTGTCGTTTTTTTTTGACCAATTTTTTTTTTTTTTATACCAAAAATTAAAATTTCTCCAAACTCGGATATATCATCTGGGGGTCCGAGGGGAGTCCAACGCAGAAGGTTTGGTTGAAATCGGGCCGGTGGTTTTGGAGAAAATGACCAAAAACCAAACAGGCGATTTTAAAAAGACGACAGGTACGCGCCTGTCTTTTTTTGACCAATTTTTTTTTTTTTTTATACCAAAAATTAAAATTTCTCCAAACTCGGATATATCATCTGGGGGTCCGAGGGGAGTCCAACGCAGAAGGTTTGGTTGAAATCGGGCCGGTGGTTTTGGAGAAAATGACCAAAAACCAAACAGGCGATTTTAAAAAGACGACAGGTACGCGCCTGTCTTTTTTTGACCAATTTTTTTTTTTTTTATACCAAAAATTAAAATTTCTCCAAACTCGGATATATCATCTGGGGGTCCGAGGGGAGTCCAACGCAGAAGGTTTGGTTGAAATCGGGCCGGTGGTTTTGGAGAAAATGACCAAAAACCAAACAGGCGATTTTAAAAAGACGACAGGTACGCGCCTGTCTTTTTTTGACCAATTTTTTTTTTTTTTTATACCAAAAAGTAAAATTTCTCCAAACTCGGATATATCATCTGGGGGTCCGAGGGGAGTCCAACGCAGAAGGTTTGGTTGAAATCGGGCCGGTGGTTTTGGAGAAAATGACCAAAAACCAAACAGGCGATTTTAAAAAGACGACAGGTACGCGCCTGTCGTCTTTTTTTGACCAAATTTTTTTTTTTTTTATACCAAAAATTAAAATTTCTCCAAACTCGGATATATCATCTGGGGGTCCGAGGGGAGTCCAACGCAGAAGGTTTGGTTGAAATCGGGCCGGTGGTTTTGGAGAAAATGACCAAAAACCAAACAGGCGATTTTAAAAAGACGACAGGTACGCGCCTGTCGTCTTTTTTTGACCAAATTTTTTTTTTTTTGACCAAAAATTAAAATTTCTCCAAACTCGGATATATCATCTGGGGGTCCGAGGGGAGTCCAACGCAGAAGGTTTGGTTGAAATCGGGCCGGTGGTTTTGGAGAAAATGACCAAAAACCAAACAGGCGATTTTAAAAAGACGACAGGTACGCGCCTGTCGTCTTTTTTTGACCAAATTTTTTTTTTTTTGACCAAAAATTAAAATTTCTCCAAACTCGGATATATCATCTGGGGGTCCGAGGGGAGTCCAACGCAGAAGGTTTGGTTGAAATCGGGCCGGTGGTTTTGGAGAAAATGACCAAAAACCAAACAGGCGATTTTAAAAAGACGACAGGTACGCGCCTGTCGTCTTTTTTTGACCAATTTTTTTTTTTTTTATACCAACAATTAAAATTTCTCCAAACTCGGATATATCATCTGGGGGTCCGAGGGGAGTCCAACGCAGAAGGTTTGGTTGAAATCGGGCCGGTGGTTTTGGAGAAAATGACCAAAAACCAAACAGGCGATTTTAAAAAGACGACAGGTACGCGCCTGTCTTTTTTTGACCTTTTTTTTTTTTTTTGACCAAAAATTAAAATTTCTCCAAACTCGGATATATCATCTGGGGGTCCGAGGGGAGTCCAACGCAGAAGGTTTGGTTGAAATCGGGCCGGTGGTTTTGGAGAAAATGACCAAAAACCAAACAGGCGATTTTAAAAAGACCACAGGTACGCGCCTGTCGTCTTTTTTTGACCAATTTTTTTTTTTTTTATACCAAAAATTAAAATTTCTCCAAACTCGGATATATCATCTGGGGGTCCGAGGGGAGTCCAACGCAGAAGGTTTGGTTGAAATCGGGCCGGTGGTTTTGGAGAAAATGACCAAAAACCAAACAGGCGATTTTAAAAAGACGACAGGTACGCGCCTGTCGTCTTTTTTTGACCAAATTTTTTTTTTTTTGACCAAAAATTAAAATTTCTCCAAACTCGGATATATCATCTGGGGGTCCGAGGGGAGTCCAACGCAGAAGGTTTGGTTGAAATCGGGCCGGTGGTTTTGGAGAAAATGACCAAAAACCAAACAGGCGATTTTAAAAAGACGACAGGTACGCGCCTGTCGTCTTTTTTTGACCAATTTTTTTTTTTTTTATACCAACAATTAAAATTTCTCCAAACTCGGATATATCATCTGGGGGTCCGAGGGGAGTCCAACGCAGAAGGTTTGGTTGAAATCGGGCCGGTGGTTTTGGAGAAAATGACCAAAAACCAAACAGGCGATTTTAAAAAGACGACAGGTACGCGCCTGTCTTTTTTTGACCTTTTTTTTTTTTTTTTTGACCAAAAATTAAAATTTCTCCAAACTCGGATATATCATCTGGGGGTCCGAGGGGAGTCCAACGCAGAAGGTTTGGTTGAAATCGGGCCGGTGGTTTTGGAGAAAATGACCAAAAACCAAACAGGCGATTTTAAAAAGACGACAGGTACGCGCCTGTCGTCTTTTTTTGACCAATTTTTTTTTTTTTTATACCAAAAATTAAAATTTCTCCAAACTCGGATATATCATCTGGGGGTCCGAGGGGAGTCCAACGCAGAAGGTTTGGTTGAAATCGGGCCGGTGGTTTTGGAGAAAATGACCAAAAACCAAACAGGCGATTTTAAAAAGACGACAGGTACGCGCCTGTCGTCTTTTTTTGACCAAATTTTTTTTTTTTTACACCAAAAATTAAAATTTCTCCAAACTCGGATATATCATCTGGGGGTCCGAGGGGAGTCCAACGCAGAAGGTTTGGTTGAAATCGGGCCGGTGGTTTTGGAGAAAATGACCAAAAACCAAACAGGCGATTTTAAAAAGACGACAGGTACGCGCCTGTCTTTTTTTGACCAATTTTTTTTTTTTTTTTGACCAAAAATTAAAATTTCTCCAAACTCGGATATATCATCTGGGGGTCCGAGGGGAGTCCAACGCAGAAGGTTTGGTTGAAATCGGGCCGGTGGTTTTGGAGAAAATGACCAAAAACCAAACAGGCGATTTTAAAAAGACGACAGGTACGCGCCTGTCGTCTTTTTTTGACCAATTTTTTTTTTTTTTTTTGACCAAAAATTAAATTTTTCCAAACTCGGATATATCATCTGGGGGTCCGAGGGGAGTCCAACGCAGAAGGTTTGGTTGAAATCGGGCCGGTGGTTTTGGAGAAAATGACCAAAAACCAAACAGGCGATTTTAAAAAGACCACAGGTACGCGCCTGTCGTCTTTTTTTGACCAATTTTTTTTTTTTTATACCAAAAATTAAAATTTCTCCAAACTCGGATATATCATCTGGGGGTCCGAGGGGAGTCCAACGCAGAAGGTTTGGTTGAAATCGGGCCGGTGGTTTTGGAGAAAATGACCAAAAACCAAACAGGCGATTTTAAAAAGACGACAGGTACGCGCCTGTCGTCTTTTTTTGACCAAATTTTTTTTTTTTTTACACCAAAAATTAAAATTTCTCCAAACTCGGATATATCATCTGGGGGTCCGAGGGGAGTCCAACGCAGAAGGTTTGGTTGAAATCGGGCCGGTGGTTTTGGAGAAAATGACCAAAAACCAAACAGGCGATTTTAAAAAGACGACAGGTACGCGCCTGTCTTTTTTTGACCAATTTTTTTTTTTTTTTGACCAAAAATTAAAATTTCTCCAAACTCGGATATATCATCTGGGGGTCCGAGGGGAGTCCAACGCAGAAGGTTTGGTTGAAATCGGGCCGGTGGTTTTGGAGAAAATGACCAAAAACCAAACAGGCGATTTTAAAAAGACGACAGGTACGCGCCTGTCGTCTTTTTTTGACCAATTTTTTTTTTTTTTTTTGACCAAAAATTTAATTTTTCCAAACTCGGATATATCATCTGGGGGTCCGAGGGGAGTCCAACGCAGAAGGTTTGGTTGAAATCGGGCCGGTGGTTTTGGAGAAAATGACCAAAAACCAAACAGGCGATTTTAAAAAGACGACAGGTACGCGCCTGTCGTCTTTTTTTGACCAATTTTTATTTTTTTTTATACCAAAAATTAAAATTTCTCCAAACTCGGATATATCATCTGGGGGTCCGAGGGGAGTCCAACGCAGAAGGTTTGGTTGAAATCGGGCCGGTGGTTTTGGAGAAAATGACCAAAAACCAAACAGGCGATTTTAAAAAGACGACAGGTACGCGCCTGTCGTCTTTTTTTGACCAAATTTTCTTTCTTTTTTTATACCAAAAATTTAAATTTCTCCAAACTCGGATATATCATATGGGGGTCCGAGGGGAGTCCAACGCAGAAGGTTTGGTTGAAATCGGGCATGTGGTTTTGGAGAAAATGACCAAAAACCAAACAGGCGATTTTAAAAAGACGACAGGTACGCGCCTGTCGTCTTTTTTTGACCAATTTTTTTTTTTTTTGACCAAAAATTAAAATTTCTCCAAACTCGGATATATCATCTGGGGGTCCGAGGGGAGTCCAACGCAGAAGGTTTGGTTGAAATCGGGCCGGTGGTTTTGGAGAAAATGACCAAAGACCAAACAGGCGATTTTAAAAAGACGACAGGTACGCGCCTGTCGTCTTTTTTTGACCAATTTTTTTTTTTTTTATACCAAAAATTAAAATTTCTCCAAACTCGGATATATCATCTGGGGGTCCGAGGGGAGTCCAACGCAGAAGGTTTGGTTGAAATCGGGCCGGTGGTTTTGGAGAAAATGACCAAAAACCAAACAGGCGATTTTAAAAAGACGACAGGTACGCGCCTGTCGTCTTTTTTTGACCAATTTTTTTTTTTTTTATACCAAAAATTAAAATTTCTCCAAACTCGGATATATCATCTGGGGGTCCGAGGGGAGTCCAACGCAGAAGGTTTGGTTGAAATCGGGCCGGTGGTTTTGGAGAAAATGACCAAAAACCAAACAGGCGATTTTAAAAAGACGACAGGTACGCGCCTGTCGTCTTTTTTTGACCAATTTTTTTTTTTTTTTTTGACCAAAAATTTAATTTTTTCCAAACTCTGATATATCATCTGGGGGTCCGAGGGGAGTCCAACGCAGAAGGTTTGGTTGAAATCGGGCCGGTGGTTTTGGAGAAAATGACTAAAAACCAAACAGGCGATTTTAAAAGACGACAGGTACGCGCCTGTCGTCTTTTTTTGACCAAATTTTTTTTTTTTTTTTGACCAAAAATTAAATTTTTCCAAACTCGGATATATCATCTGGGGGTCCGAGGGGAGTCCAACGCAGAAGGTTTGGTTGAAATCGGGCCGGTGGTTTTGGAGAAAATGACCAAAAACCAAACAGGCGATTTTAAAAAGACGACAGGTACGCGCCTGTCTTTTTTTGACCAATTTTTTTTTTTTTTTGACCAAAAATTAAAATTTCTCCAAACTCGGATATATCATCTGGGGTCCGAGGGGAGTCCAACGCAGAAGGTTTGGTTGAAATCGGGCCGGTGGTTTTGGAGAAAATGACCAAAAACCAAACAGGCGATTTTAAAAAGACGACAGGTACGCGCCTGTCGTCTTTTTTTGACCAATTTTTTTTTTTTTTTGACCAAAAATTTAAATTTCTCCAAACTCGGATAATCATCTGGGGGTCCGAGGGGAGTCCAACGCAGAAGGTTTGGTTGAAATCGGGCCGGTGGTTTTGGAGAAAATGACCAAAAACCAAACAGGCGATTTTAAAAAGACGACAGGTACGCGCCTGTCGTCTTTTTTTGACCAATTTTTTTTTTTTTTTGACCAAAAATTAAAATTTCTCCAAACTCGGATATATCATCTGGGGGTCCGAGGGGAGTCCAACGCAGAAGGTTTGGTTGAAATCGGGCCGGTGGTTTTGGAGAAAATGACCAAAAACCAAACAGGCGATTTTAAAAAGACGACAGGTACGCGCCTGTCGTCTTTTTTTGACCAATTTTTTTTTTTTTTTTGACCAAAAATTAAAATTTCTCCAAACTCGGATATATCATCTGGGGGTCCGAGGGGAGTCCAACGCAGAAGGTTTGGTTGAAATCGGGCCGGTGGTTTTGGAGAAAATGACCAAAAACCAAACAGGCGATTTTAAAAAGACGACAGGTACGCGCCTGTCGTCTTTTTTTGACCAATTTTTTTTTTTTTTTTGACCAAAAATTAAAATTTCTCCAAACTCGGATATATCATCTGGGGGTCCGAGGGGAGTCCAACGCAGAAGGTTTGGTTGAAATCGGGCCGGTGGTTTTGGAGAAAATGACCAAAAACCAAACAGGCGATTTTAAAAAGACGACAGGTACGCGCCTGTCGTCTTTTTTTGACCAATTTTTTTTTTTTTTTATACCAAAAATTAAAATTTCTCCAAACTCGGATATATCATCTGGGGGTCCGAGGGGAGTCCAACGCAGAAGGTTTGGTTGAAATCGGGCCGGTGGTTTTGGAGAAAATGACCAAAAACCAAACAGGCGATTTTAAAAAGACGACAGGTACGCGCCTGTCGTCTTTTTTTGACCAATTTTTTTTTTTTTTTATTCCAAAAATTAAAATTTCTCCAAACTCGGATATATCATCTGGGGGTCCGAGGGGAGTCCAACGCAGAAGGTTTGGTTGAAATCGGGCCGGTGGTTTTGGAGAAAATGACCAAAAACCAAACAGGCGATTTTAAAAAGACGACAGGTACGCGCCTGTCGTCTTTTTTTGACCAATTTTTTTTTTTTTTTATACCAAAAATTAAAATTTCTCCAAACTCGGATATATCATCTGGGGGTCCGAGGGGAGTCCAACGCAGAAGGTTTGGTTGAAATCGGGCCGGTGGTTTTGGAGAAAATGACCAAAAACCAAACAGGCGATTTTAAAAAGACGACAGGTACGCGCCTGTCGTCTTTTTTTGACCAATTTTTTTTTTTTTTTTACCAAAAATTAAAATTTCTCCAAACTCGGATATATCATCTGGGGGTCCGAGGGGAGTCCAACGCAGAAGGTTTGGTTGAAATCGGGCCGGTGGTTTTGGAGAAAATGACCAAAAACCAAACAGGCGATTTTAAAAAGACAACAGGTACGCGCCTGTCGTCTTTTTTTGACCAATTTTTTTTTTTTTTTATACCAAAAATTAAAATTTCTCCAAACTCGGATATATCATCTGGGGGTCCGAGGGGAGTCCAACGCAGAAGGTTTGGTTGAAATCGGGCCGGTGGTTTTGGAGAAAATGACCAAAAACCAAACAGGCGATTTTAAAAAGACGACAGGTACGCGCCTGTCGTCTTTTTTTGACCAATTTTTTTTTTTTTTTATACCAAAAATTAAAATTTCTCCAAACTCGGATATATCATCTGGGGGTCCGAGGGGAGTCCAACGCAGAAGGTTTGGTTGAAATCGGGCCGGTGGTTTTGGAGAAAATGACCAAAAACCAAACAGGCGATTTTAAAAAGACGACAGGTACGCGCCTGTCGTCTTTTTTTGACCAATTTTTTTTTTTTTTTTGACCAAAAATTTAAATTTCTCCAAACTCGGATATATCATCTGGGGGTCCGAGGGGAGTCCAACGCAGAAGGTTTGGTTGAAATCGGGCCGGTGGTTTTGGAGAAAATGACCAAAAACCAAACAGGCGATTTTAAAAAGACGACAGGTACGCGCCTGTCGTCTTTTTTTGACCAATTTTTTTTTTTTTTTGACCAAAAATTAAAATTTCTCCAAACTCGGATATATCATCTGGGGGTCCGAGGGGAGTCCAACGCAGAAGGTTTGGTTGAAATCGGGCCGGTGGTTTTGGAGAAAATGACCAAAAACCAAACAGGCGATTTTAAAAAGACGACAGGTACGCGCCTGTCGTCTTTTTTTGACCAATTTTTTTTTTTTTTTTGACCAAAAATTAAAATTTCTCCAAACTCGGATATATCATCTGGGGGTCCGAGGGGAGTCCAACGCAGAAGGTTTGGTTGAAATCGGGCCGGTGGTTTTGGAGAAAATGACCAAAAACCAAACAGGCGATTTTAAAAAGACGACAGGTACGCGCCTGTCGTCTTTTTTTGACCAATTTTTTTTTTTTTTTATACCAAAAATTAAAATTTCTCCAAACTCGGATATATCATCTGGGGGTCCGAGGGGAGTCCAACGCAGAAGGTTTGGTTGAAATCGGGCCGGTGGTTTTGGAGAAAATGACCAAAAACCAAACAGGCGATTTTAAAAAGACGACAGGTACGCGCCTGTCGTCTTTTTTTGACCAATTTTTTTTTTTTTTTTGACCAAAAATTAAAATTTCTCCAAACTCGGATATATCATCTGGGGGTCCGAGGGGAGTCCAACGCAGAAGGTTTGGTTGAAATCGGGCCGGTGGTTTTGGAGAAAATGACCAAAAACCAAACAGGCGATTTTAAAAAGACGACAGGTACGCGCCTGTCGTTTTTTTGACCAATTTTTTTTTTTTTTATACCAAAAATTAAAATTTCTCCAAACTCGGATATATCATCTGGGGGTCCGAGGGGAGTCCAACGCAGAAGGTTTGGTTGAAATCGGGCCGGTGGTTTTGGAGAAAATGACCAAAAACCAAACAGGCGATTTTAAAAAGACGACAGGTACGCGCCTGTCGTCTTTTTTTGACCAATTTTTTTTTTTTTTTTACCAAAAATTAAAATTTCTCCAAACTCGGATATATCATCTGGGGGTCCGAGGGGAGTCCAACGCAGAAGGTTTGGTTGAAATCGGGCCGGTGGTTTTGGAGAAAATGACCAAAAACCAAACAGGCGATTTTAAAAAGACGACAGGTACGCGCCTGTCGTCTTTTTTTGACCAATTTTTTTTTTTTTTTATACCAAAAATTAAAATTTCTCCAAACTCGGATATATCATCTGGGGGTCCGAGGGGAGTCCAACGCAGAAGGTTTGGTTGAAATCGGGCCGGTGGTTTTGGAGAAAATGACCAAAAACCAAACAGGCGATTTTAAAAAGACGACAGGTACGCGCCTGTCGTCTTTTTTTGACCAATTTTTTTTTTTTTTTATACCAAAAATTAAAATTTCTCCAAACTCGGATATATCATCTGGGGGTCCGAGGGGAGTCCAACGCAGAAGGTTTGGTTGAAATCGGGCCGGTGGTTTTGGAGAAAATGACCAAAAACCAAACAGGCGATTTTAAAAAGACGACAGGTACGCGCCTGTCGTCTTTTTTTGACCAATTTTTTTTTTTTTTTTGACCAAAAATTAAAATTTCTCCAAACTCGGATATATCATCTGGGGTCCGAGGGGAGTCCAACGCAGAAGGTTTGGTTGAAATCGGGCCGGTGGTTTTGGAGAAAATGACCAAAAACCAAACAGGCGATTTTAAAAAGACGACAGGTACGCGCCTGTCGTCTTTTTTTGACCAATTTTTTTTTTTTTTTTGACCAAAAATTAAAATTTCTCCAAACTCGGATATATCATCTGGGGGTCCGAGGGGAGTCCAACGCAGAAGGTTTGGTTGAAATCGGGCCGGTGGTTTTGGAGAAAATGACCAAAAACCAAACAGGCGATTTTAAAAAGACGACAGGTACGCGCCTGTCGTCTTTTTTTGACCAAATTTTTTTTTTTTTTTTGACCAAAAATTAAAATTTCTCCAAATTTCTCCAAACTCGGATATATCATCTGGGGGTCCGAGGGGAGTCCAACGCAGAAGGTTTGGTTGAAATCGGGCCGGTGGTTTTGGAGAAAATGACCAAAAACCAAACAGGCGATTTTAAAAAGACGACAGGTACGCGCCTGTCGTCTTTTTTTGACCAAATTTTTTTTTTTTTTTGACCAAAATAATTTCAAATTTCTCCAAACTCGGATATATCATCTGGGGGTCCGAGGGGAGTCCAACGCAGAAGGTTTGGTTGAAATCGGGCCGGTGGTTTTGGAGAAAATGACCAAAAACCAAACAGGCGATTTTAAAAAGACGACAGGTACGCGCCTGTCGTCTTTTTTTGACCAATTTTTTTTTTTTTTTTTACCAAAAATTAAAATTTCTCCAAACTCGGATATATCATCTGGGGGTCCGAGGGGAGTCCAACGCAGAAGGTTTGGTTGAAATCGGGCCGGTGGTTTTGGAGAAAATGACCAAAAACCAAACAGGCGATTTTAAAAAGACGACAGGTACGCGCCTGTCGTCTTTTTTTGACCAATTTTTTTTTTTTTTTTACCAAAAATTAAAATTTCTCCAAACTCGGATATATCATCTGGGGGTCCGAGGGGAGTCCAACGCAGAAGGTTTGGTTGAAATCGGGCCGGTGGTTTTGGAGAAAATGACCAAAAACCAAACAGGCGATTTTAAAAAGACGACAGGTACGCGCCTGTCGTCTTTTTTTGACCAATTTTTTTTTTTTTTTTGACCAAAAATTAAAATTTCTCCAAACTCGGATATATCATCTGGGGGTCCGAGGGGAGTCCAACGCAGAAGGTTTGGTTGAAATCGGGCCGGTGGTTTTGGAGAAAATGACCAAAAACCAAACAGGCGATTTTAAAAAGACGACAGGTACGCGCCTGTCGTCTTTTTTTGACCAATTTTTTTTTTTTTTTTGACCAAAAATTAAAATTTCTCCAAACTCGGATATATCATCTGGGGGTCCGAGGGGAGTCCAACGCAGAAGGTTTGGTTGAAATCGGGCCGGTGGTTTTGGAGAAAATGACCAAAAACCAAACAGGCGATTTTAAAAAGACGACAGGTACGCGCCTGTCGTCTTTTTTTGACCAATTTTTTTTTTTTTTTTACCAAAAATTAAAATTTCTCCAAACTCGGATATATCATCTGGGGGTCCGAGGGGAGTCCAACGCAGAAGGTTTGGTTGAAATCGGGCCGGTGGTTTTGGAGAAAATGACCAAAAACCAAACAGGCGATTTTAAAAAGACGACAGGTACGCGCCTGTCGTCTTTTTTTGACCAATTTTTTTTTTTTTTTTACCCAAAATTAAAATTTCTCCAAACTCGGATATATCATCTGGGGGTCCGAGGGGAGTCCAACGCAGAAGGTTTGGTTGAAATCGGGCCGGTGGTTTTGGAGAAAATGACCAAAAACCAAACAGGCGATTTTAAAAAGACGACAGGTACGCGCCTGTCGTCTTTTTTTGACCAATTTTTTTTTTTTTTTATACCAAAAATTAAAATTTCTCCAAACTCGGATATATCATCTGGGGGTCCGAGGGGAGTCCAACGCAGAAGGTTTGGTTGAAATCGGGCCGGTGGTTTTGGAGAAAATGACCAAAAACCAAACAGGCGATTTTAAAAAGACGACAGGTACGCGCCTGTCGTCTTTTTTTGACCAATTTTTTTTTTTTTTTTGACCAAAAATTAAAATTTCTCCAAACTCGGATATATCATCTGGGGGTCCGAGGGGAGTCCAACGCAGAAGGTTTGGTTGAAATCGGGCCGGTGGTTTTGGAGAAAATGACCAAAAACCAAACAGGCGATTTTAAAAAGACGACAGGTACGCGCCTGTCGTCTTTTTTTGACCAATTTTTTTTTTTTTTTTGACCAAAAATTAAAATTTCTCCAAACTCGGATATATCATCTGGGGGTCCGAGGGGAGTCCAACGCAGAAGGTTTGGTTGAAATCGGGCCGGTGGTTTTGGAGAAAATGACCAAAAACCAAACAGGCGATTTTAAAAAGACGACAGGTACGCGCCTGTCGTCTTTTTTTGACCAATTTTTTTTTTTTTTTATACCAAAAATTAAAATTTCTCCAAACTCGGATATATCATCTGGGGGTCCGAGGGGAGTCCAACGCAGAAGGTTTGGTTGAAATCGGGCCGGTGGTTTTGGAGAAAATGACCAAAAACCAAACAGGCGATTTTAAAAAGACGACAGGTACGCGCCTGTCGTCTTTTTTTGACCAATTTTTTTTTTTTTTATACCAAAAATTAAAATTTCTCCAAACTCGGATATATCATCTGGGGGTCCGAGGGGAGTCCAACGCAGAAGGTTTGGTTGAAATCGGGCCGGTGGTTTTGGAGAAAATGACCAAAAACCAAACAGGCGATTTTAAAAAGACGACAGGTACGCGCCTGTCGTCTTTTTTTGACCAATTTTTTTTTTTTTTTTGACCAAAAATTAAAATTTCTCCAAACTCGGATATATCATCTGGGGGTCCGAGGGGAGTCCAACGCAGAAGGTTTGGTTGAAATCGGGCCGGTGGTTTTGGAGAAAATGACCAAAAACCAAACAGGCGATTTTAAAAAGACGACAGGTACGCGCCTGTCGTCTTTTTTTGACCAATTTTTTTTTTTTTTTTGACCAAAAATTAAAATTTCTCCAAACTCGGATATATCATCTGGGGGTCCGAGGGGAGTCCAACGCAGAAGGTTTGGTTGAAATCGGGCCGGTGGTTTTGGAGAAAATGACCAAAAACCAAACAGGCGATTTTAAAAAGACGACAGGTACGCGCCTGTCGTCTTTTTTTGACCAATTTTTTTTTTTTTTTTGACCAAAAATTAAAATTTCTCCAAACTCGGATATATCATCTGGGGGTCCGAGGGGAGTCCAACGCAGAAGGTTTGGTTGAAATCGGGCCGGTGGTTTTGGAGAAAATGACCAAAAACCAAACAGGCGATTTTAAAAAGACGACAGGTACGCGCCTGTCGTCTTTTTTTGACCATTTTTTTTTTTTTTTTTACCAAAAATTAAAATTTCTCCAAACTCGGATATATCATCTGGGGGTCCGAGGGGAGTCCAACGCAGAAGGTTTGGTTGAAATCGGGCCGGTGGTTTTGGAGAAAATGACCAAAAACCAAACAGGCGATTTTAAAAAGACGACAGGTACGCGCCTGTCGTCTTTTTTTGACCAATTTTTTTTTTTTTTTTTACCAAAAATTAAAATTTCTCCAAATTTCTCCAAACTCGGATATATCATCTGGGGGTCCGAGGGGAGTCCAACGCAGAAGGTTTGGTTGAAATCGGGCCGGTGGTTTTGGAGAAAATGACCAAAAACCAAACAGGCGATTTTAAAAAGACGACAGGTACGCGCCTGTCGTCTTTTTTTGACCAATTTTTTTTTTTTTTTTGACCAAAAATTAAAATTTCTCCAAACTCGGATATATCATCTGGGGGTCCGAGGGGAGTCCAACGCAGAAGGTTTGGTTGAAATCGGGCCGGTGGTTTTGGAGAAAATGACCAAAAACCAAACAGGCGATTTTAAAAAGACGACAGGTACGCGCCTGTCGTCTTTTTTTGACCAATTTTTTTTTTTTTTTTGACCAAAAATTAAAATTTCTCCAAACTCGGATATATCATCTGGGGGTCCGAGGGGAGTCCAACGCAGAAGGTTTGGTTGAAATCGGGCCGGTGGTTTTGGAGAAAATGACCAAAAACCAAACAGGCGATTTTAAAAAGACGACAGGTACGCGCCTGTCGTCTTTTTTTGACCAATTTTTTTTTTTTTTTTACCAAAAATTAAAATTTCTCCAAACTCGGATATATCATCTGGGGGTCCGAGGGGAGTCCAACGCAGAAGGTTTGGTTGAAATCGGGCCGGTGGTTTTGGAGAAAATGACCAAAAACCAAACAGGCGATTTTAAAAAGACGACAGGTACGCGCCTGTCGTCTTTTTTTGACCAATTTTTTTTTTTTTTTATACCAAAAATTAAAATTTCTCCAAACTCGGATATATCATCTGGGGGTCCGAGGGGAGTCCAACGCAGAAGGTTTGGTTGAAATCGGGCCGGTGGTTTTGGAGAAAATGACCAAAAACCAAACAGGCGATTTTAAAAAGACGACAGGTACGCGCCTGTCGTCTTTTTTTGACCAATTTTTTTTTTTTTTTATACCAAAAATTAAAATTTCTCCAAACTCGGATATATCATCTGGGGGTCCGAGGGGAGTCCAACGCAGAAGGTTTGGTTGAAATCGGGCCGGTGGTTTTGGAGAAAATGACCAAAAACCAAACAGGCGATTTTAAAAAGACGACAGGTACGCGCCTGTCGTCTTTTTTTGACCAATTTTTTTTTTTTTTTGACCAAAAATTAAAATTTCTCCAAACTCGGATATATCATCTGGGGGTCCGAGGGGAGTCCAACGCAGAAGGTTTGGTTGAAATCGGGCCGGTGGTTTTGGAGAAAATGACCAAAAACCAAACAGGCGATTTTAAAAAGACGACAGGTACGCGCCTGTCGTCTTTTTTTGACCAATTTTTTTTTTTTTTTTACCAAAAATTAAAATTTCTCCAAACTCGGATATATCATCTGGGGGTCCGAGGGGAGTCCAACGCAGAAGGTTTGGTTGAAATCGGGCCGGTGGTTTTGGAGAAAATGACCAAAAACCAAACAGGCGATTTTAAAAAGACGACAGGTACGCGCCTGTCGTCTTTTTTTGACCAAATTTTTTTTTTTTTTTTGACCAAAAATTAAAATTTCTCCAAACTCGGATATATCATCTGGGGGTCCGAGGGGAGTCCAACGCAGAAGGTTTGGTTGAAATCGGGCCGGTGGTTTTGGAGAAAATGACCAAAAACCAAACAGGCGATTTTAAAAAGACGACAGGTACGCGCCTGTCGTCTTTTTTTGACCAATTTTTTTTTTTTTTTTGACCAAAAATTAAAATTTCTCCAAATTTCTCCAAACTCGGATATATCATCTGGGGGTCCGAGGGGAGTCCAACGCAGAAGGTTTGGTTGAAATCGGGCCGGTGGTTTTGGAGAAAATGACCAAAAACCAAACAGGCGATTTTAAAAAGACGACAGGTACGCGCCTGTCGTCTTTTTTTGACCAAATTTTTTTTTTTTTTTGACCAAAAATTAAAATTTCTCCAAATTTCTCCAAACTCGGATATATCATCTGGGGGTCCGAGGGGAGTCCAACGCAGAAGGTTTGGTTGAAATCGGGCCGGTGGTTTTGGAGAAAATGACCAAAAACCAAACAGGCGATTTTAAAAAGACGACAGGTACGCGCCTGTCGTCTTTTTTTGACCAATTTTTATTTTTTTTTATACCAAAAATTAAAATTTCTCCAAACTCGGATATATCATCTGGGGGTCCGAGGGGAGTCCAACGCAGAAGGTTTGGTTGAAATCGGGCCGGTGGTTTTGGAGAAAATGACCAAAAACCAAACAGGCGATTTTAAAAAGACGACAGGTACGCGCCTGTCGTCTTTTTTTGACCAATTTTTTTTTTTTTTTATACCAAAAATTAAAATTTCTCCAAACTCGGATATATCATCTGGGGGTCCGAGGGGAGTCCAACGCAGAAGGTTTGGTTGAAATCGGGCCGGTGGTTTTGGAGAAAATGACCAAAAACCAAACAGGCGATTTTAAAAAGACGACAGGTACGCGCCTGTCGTCTTTTTTTGACCAATTTTTTTTTTTTTTATACCAAAAATTAAAATTTCTCCAAACTCGGATATATCATCTGGGGGTCCGAGGGGAGTCCAACGCAGAAGGTTTGGTTGAAATCGGGCCGGTGGTTTTGGAGAAAATGACCAAAAACCAAACAGGCGATTTTAAAAAGACGACAGGTACGCGCCTGTCTTTTTTTTGACCAATTTTTTTTTTTTTTATACCAAAAATTAAAATTTCTCCAAACTCGGATATATCATCTGGGGGTCCGAGGGGAGTCCAACGCAGAAGGTTTGGTTGAAATCGGGCCGGTGGTTTTGGAGAAAATGACCAAAAACCAAACAGGCGATTTTAAAAAGACGACAGGTACGCGCCTGTCGTCTTTTTTTGACCAAATTTTTTTTTTTTTTATACCAAAAATTAAAATTTCTCCAAACTCGGATATATCATCTGGGGGTCCGAGGGGAGTCCAACGCAGAAGGTTTGGTTGAAATCGGGCCGGTGGTTTTGGAGAAAATGACCAAAAACCAAACAGGCGATTTTAAAAAGACGACAGGTACGCGCCTGTCGTCTTTTTTTGACCAATTTTTTTTTTTTTTTTACCAAAAATTAAAATTTCTCCAAACTCGGATATATCATCTGGGGGTCCGAGGGGAGTCCAACGCAGAAGGTTTGGTTGAAATCGGGCCGGTGGTTTTGGAGAAAATGACCAAAAACCAAACAGGCGATTTTAAAAAGACGACAGGTACGCGCCTGTCGTTTTTTTTGACCAATTTTTTTTTTTTTTTTGACCAAAAATTAAAATTTCTCCAAACTCGGATATATCATCTGGGGGTCCGAGGGGAGTCCAACGCAGAAGGTTTGGTTGAAATCGGGCCGGTGGTTTTGGAGAAAATGACCAAAAACCAAACAGGCGATTTTAAAAAGACGACAGGTACGCGCCTGTCGTCTTTTTTTGACCAATTTTTTTTTTTTTTTTGACCAAAAATTAAAATTTCTCCAAACTCGGATATATCATCTGGGGGTCCGAGGGGAGTCCAACGCAGAAGGTTTGGTTGAAATCGGGCCGGTGGTTTTGGAGAAAATGACCAAAAACCAAACAGGCGATTTTAAAAAGACGACAGGTACGCGCCTGTCGTCTTTTTTTGACCAAATTTTTTTTTTTTTTTTGACCAAAAATTAAATTTCTCCAAACTCGGATATATCATCTGGGGGTCCGAGGGGAGTCCAACGCAGAAGGTTTGGTTGAAATCGGGCCGGTGGTTTTGGAGAAAATGACCAAAAACCAAACAGGCGATTTTAAAAAGACGACAGGTACGCGCCTGTCGTCTTTTTTTGACCAATTTTTTTTTTTTTTTGACCAAAAATTAAAATTTCTCCAAATTTCTCCAAACTCGGATATATCATCTGGGGGTCCGAGGGGAGTCCAACGCAGAAGGTTTGGTTGAAATCGGGCCGGTGGTTTTGGAGAAAATGACCAAAAACCAAACAGGCGATTTTAAAAAGACGACAGGTACGCGCCTGTCGTCTTTTTTTGACCAAATTTTTTTTTTTTTTTGACCAAAAATTAAAATTTCTCCAAACTCGGATATATCATCTGGGGGTCCGAGGGGAGTCCAACGCAGAAGGTTTGGTTGAAATCGGGCCGGTGGTTTTGGAGAAAATGACCAAAAACCAAACAGGCGATTTTAAAAAGACGACAGGTACGCGCCTGTCGTCTTTTTTTGACCAATTTTTTTTTTTTTTATACCAAAAATTAAAATTTCTCCAAACTCGGATATATCATCTGGGGGTCCGAGGGGAGTCCAACGCAGAAGGTTTGGTTGAAATCGGGCCGGTGGTTTTGGAGAAAATGACCAAAAACCAAACAGGCGATTTTAAAAAGACGACAGGTACGCGCCTGTCGTCTTTTTTTGACCAATTTTTTTTTTTTTTTATACCAAAAAATAAAATTTCTCCAAACTCGGATATATCATCTGGGGGTCCGAGGGGAGTCCAACGCAGAAGGTTTGGTTGAAATCGGGCCGGTGGTTTTGGAGAAAATGACCAAAAACCAAACAGGCGATTTTAAAAAGACGACAGGTACGCGCCTGTCGTCTTTTTTTGACCAATTTTTTTTTTTTTTTATACCAAAAATTAAAATTTCTCCAAACTCGGATATATCATCTGGGGGTCCGAGGGGAGTCCAACGCAGAAGGTTTGGTTGAAATCGGGCCGGTGGTTTTGGAGAAAATGACCAAAAACCAAACAGGCGATTTTAAAAAGACGACAGGTACGCGCCTGTCTTTTTTTGACCAATTTTTTTTTTTTTTTTGACCAAAAATTAAAATTTCTCCAAACTCGGATATATCATCTGGGGGTCCGAGGGGAGTCCAACGCAGAAGGTTTGGTTGAAATCGGGCCGGTGGTTTTGGAGAAAATGACCAAAAACCAAACAGGCGATTTTAAAAAGACGACAGGTACGCGCCTGTCTTTTTTTGACCAATTTTTTTTTTTTTTTATACCAAAAATTAAAATTTCTCCAAACTCGGATATATCATCTGGGGTCCGAGGGGAGTCCAACGCAGAAGGTTTGGTTGAAATCGGGCCGGTGGTTTTGGAGAAAATGACCAAAAACCAAACAGGCGATTTTAAAAAGACGACAGGTACGCGCCTGTCGTCTTTTTTTGACCAAATTTTTTTTTTTTTTATACCAAAAATTAAAATTTCTCCAAACTCGGATATATCATCTGGGGGTCCGAGGGGAGTCCAACGCAGAAGGTTTGGTTGAAATCGGGCCGGTGGTTTTGGAGAAAATGACCAAAAACCAAACAGGCGATTTTAAAAAGACGACAGGTACGCGCCTGTCGTCTTTTTTTGACCAATTTTTTTTTTTTTTTATACCAAAAATTAAAATTTCTCCAAACTCGGATATATCATCTGGGAGTCCGAGGGGAGTCCAACGCAGAAGGTTTGGTTGAAATCGGGCCGGTGGTTTTGGAGAAAATGACCAAAAACCAAACAGGCGATTTTAAAAAGACGACAGGTACGCGCCTGTCGTCTTTTTTTGACCAATTTTTTTTTTTTTTTTTTGACCAAAAATTTAATTTTTTCCAAACTCGGATATATCATCTGGGGGTCCGAGGGGAGTCCAACGCAGAAGGTTTGGTTGAAATCGGGCCGGTGGTTTTGGAGAAAATGACCAAAAACCAAACAGGCGATTTTGAAAAGATGACAGGTACGCGCCTGTCGTCTTTTTTTGAACAAATTTTTTTTTTTTTTGACCAAAAATTAAAATTTCTCCAAATTTCTCCAAACTCGGATATATCATCTGGGGGTCCGAGGGGAGTCCAACGCAGAAGGTTTGGTTGAAATCGGGCCGGTGGTTTTGGAGAAAATGACCAAAAACCAAACAGGCGATTTTAAAAAGACGACAGGTACGCGCCTGTCTTTTTTTTGACCAATTTTTTTTTTTTTTTATACCAAAAATTAAAATTTCTCCAAACTCGGATATATCATCTGGGGGTCCGAGGGGAGTCCAACGCAGAAGGTTTGGTTGAAATCGGGCCGGTGGTTTTGGAGAAAATGACCAAAAACCAAACAGGCGATTTTAAAAAGACGACAGGTACGCGCCTGTCGTCTTTTTTTGACCAAATTTTTTTTTTTTTTTGACCAAAAATTTAATTTTTTCCAAACTCTGATATATCATCTGGGGGTCCGAGGGGAGTCCAACGCAGAAGGTTTGGTTGAAATCGGGCCGGTGGTTTTGGAGAAAATGACCAAAAACCAAACAGGCGATTTTAAAAAGACGACAGGTACGCGCCTGTCGTCTTTTTTTGAACAATTTTTTTTTTTTTTTTGACCAAAAATTAAAATTTCTCCAAATTTCTCCAAACTCGGATATATCATCTGGGGGTCCGAGGGGAGTCCAACGCAGAAGGTTTGGTTGAAATCGGGCCGGTGGTTTTGGAGAAAATGACCAAAAACCAAACAGGCGATTTTAAAAAGACGACAGGTACGCGCCTGTCGTCTTTTTTTGACCAAATTTTTTTTTTTTTTGACCAAAAATTAAAATTTCTCCAAATTTCTCCAAACTCGGATATCTCATCTGGGGGTCCGAGGGGAGTCCAACGCAGAAGGTTTGGTTGAAATCGGGCCGGTGGTTTTGGAGAAAATGACCAAAAACCAAACAGGCGATTTTAAAAAGACGACAGGTACGCGCCTGTCGTCTTTTTTTGACCAATTTTTTTTTTTTTTTATACCAAAAATTAAAATTTCTCCAAACTCGGATATATCATCTGGGGGTCCGAGGGGAGTCCAACGCAGAAGGTTTGGTTGAAATCGGGCCGGTGGTTTTGGAGAAAATGACCAAAAACCAAACAGGCGATTTTAAAAAGACGACAGGTACGCGCCTGTCTTTTTTGACCAATTTTTTTTTTTTTTTATACCAAAAATTAAAATTTCTCCAAACTCGGATATATCATCTGGGGGTCCGAGGGGAGTCCAACGCAGAAGGTTTGGTTGAAATCGGGCCGGTGGTTTTGGAGAAAATGACCAAAAACCAAACAGGCGATTTTAAAAAGACGACAGGTACGCGCCTGTCGTCTTTTTTTGACCAATTTTTTTTTTTTTTTATACCAAAAATTAAAATTTCTCCAAACTCGGATATATCATCTGGGGGTCCGAGGGGAGTCCAACGCAGAAGGTTTGGTTGAAATCGGGCCGGTGGTTTTGGAGAAAATGACCAAAAACCAAACAGGCGATTTTAAAAAGACGACAGGTACGCGCCTGTCTTTTTTTGACCAATTTTTTTTTTTTTTTTGACCAAAAATTAAAATTTCTCCAAACTCGGATATATCATCTGGGGGTCCGAGGGGAGTCCAACGCAGAAGGTTTGGTTGAAATCGGGCCGGTGGTTTTGGAGAAAATGACCAAAAACCAAACAGGCGATTTTAAAAAGACGACAGGTACGCGCCTGTCTTTTTTTGACCAATTTTTTTTTTTTTTTATACCAAAAATTAAAATTTCTCCAAACTCGGATATATCATCTGGGGGTCCGAGGGGAGTCCAACGCAGAAGGTTTGGTTGAAATCGGGCCGGTGGTTTTGGAGAAAATGACCAAAAACCAAACAGGCGATTTTAAAAAGACGACAGGTACGCGCCTGTCGTCTTTTTTTGACCAAATTTTTTTTTTTTTTATACCAAAAATTAAAATTTCTCCAAACTCGGATATATCATCTGGGGGTCCGAGGGGAGTCCAACGCAGAAGGTTTGGTTGAAATCGGGCCGGTGGTTTTGGAGAAAATGACCAAAAACCAAACAGGCGATTTTAAAAAGACGACAGGTACGCGCCTGTCGTCTTTTTTTGACCAATTTTTTTTTTTTTTTATACCAAAAATTAAAATTTCTCCAAACTCGGATATATCATCTGGGAGTCCGAGGGGAGTCCAACGCAGAAGGTTTGGTTGAAATCGGGCCGGTGGTTTTGGAGAAAATGACCAAAAACCAAACAGGCGATTTTAAAAAGACGACAGGTACGCGCCTGTCGTCTTTTTTTGACCAATTTTTTTTTTTTTTTTTTGACCAAAAATTTAATTTTTTCCAAACTCGGATATATCATCTGGGGGTCCGAGGGGAGTCCAACGCAGAAGGTTTGGTTGAAATCGGGCCGGTGGTTTTGGAGAAAATGACCAAAAACCAAACAGGCGATTTTGAAAAGATGACAGGTACGCGCCTGTCGTCTTTTTTTGAACAAATTTTTTTTTTTTTTTGACCAAAAATTAAAATTTCTCCAAATTTCTCCAAACTCGGATATATCATCTGGGGGTCCGAGGGGAGTCCAACGCAGAAGGTTTGGTTGAAATCGGGCCGGTGGTTTTGGAGAAAATGACCAAAAACCAAACAGGCGATTTTAAAAAGACGACAGGTACGCGCCTGTCTTTTTTTGACCAATTTTTTTTTTTTTTTATACCAAAAATTAAAATTTCTCCAAACTCGGATATATCATCTGGGGGTCCGAGGGGAGTCCAACGCAGAAGGTTTGGTTGAAATCGGGCCGGTGGTTTTGGAGAAAATGACCAAAAACCAAACAGGCGATTTTAAAAAGACGACAGGTACGCGCCTGTCGTCTTTTTTTGACCAAATTTTTTTTTTTTTTATACCAAAAATTAAAATTTCTCCAAACTCGGATATATCATCTGGGGGTCCGAGGGGAGTCCAACGCAGAAGGTTTGGTTGAAATCGGGCCGGTGGTTTTGGAGAAAATGACCAAAAACCAAAAAGGCGATTTTAAAAAGACGACAGGTACGCGCCTGTCGTCTTTTTTTGACCAATTTTTTTTTTTTTTTATACCAAAAATTAAAATTTCTCCAAACTCGGATATATCATCTGGGAGTCCGAGGGGAGTCCAACGCAGAAGGTTTGGTTGAAATCGGGCCGGTGGTTTTGGAGAAAATGACCAAAAACCAAACAGGCGATTTTAAAAAGACGACAGGTACGCGCCTGTCGTCTTTTTTTGACCAATTTTTTTTTTTTTTTTTGACCAAAAATTTAATTTTTTCCAAACTCGGATATATCA
Source organism: Trachurus trachurus (assembly GCF_905171665.1). NCBI lineage: Eukaryota > Metazoa > Chordata > Actinopteri > Carangiformes > Carangidae > Trachurus > Trachurus trachurus. Next base: position 28,848 of record NW_028155205.1, on the reverse strand, counting down.
TCTGGGGGTCCGAGGGGAGTCCAACGCAGAAGGTTTGGTTGAAATCGGGCCGGTGGTTTTGGAGAAAATGACCAAAAACCAAACAGGCGATTTTAAAAAGATGACAGGTACGCGCCTGTCGTCTTTTTTTGAACAAATTTTTTTTTTTTTTTTGACCAAAAATTAAAATTTCTCCAAATTTCTCCAAACTCGGATATATCATCTGGGGGTCCGAGGGGAGTCCAACGCAGAAGGTTTGGTTGAAATCGGGCCGGTGGTTTTGGAGAAAATGACCAAAAACCAAACAGGCGATTTTAAAAAGACGACAGGTACGCGCCTGTCGTCTTTTTTTGACCAAATTTTTTTTTTTTTTGACCAAAAATTAAAATTTCTCCAAACTCGGATATATCATCTGGGGGTCCGAGGGGAGTCCAACGCAGAAGGTTTGGTTGAAATCGGGCCGGTGGTTTTGGAGAAAATGACCAAAAACCAAACAGGCGATTTTAAAAAGACGACAGGTACGCGCCTGTCGTCTTTTTTTGACCAATTTTTTTTTTTTTTTTATACCAAAAATTAAAATTTCTCCAAACTCGGATATATCATCTGGGGGTCCGAGGGGAGTCCAACGCAGAAGGTTTGGTTGAAATCGGGCCGGTGGTTTTGGAGAAAATGACCAAAAACCAAACAGGCGATTTTAAAAAGACGACAGGTACGCGCCTGTCTTTTTTTGACCAATTTTTTTTTTTTTTTATACCAAAAATTAAAATTTCTCCAAACTCGGATATATCATCTGGGGGTCCGAGGGGAGTCCAACGCAGAAGGTTTGGTTGAAATCGGGCCGGTGGTTTTGGAGAAAATGACCAAAAACCAAACAGGCGATTTTAAAAAGACGACAGGTACGCGCCTGTCTTTTTTTGACCAATTTTTTTTTTTTTTTATACCAAAATTAAAATTTCTCCAAACTCGGATATACAGTGGGTACGGAAAGTATTCAGACCCCTTAAAATTTTTCACTCTTTGTTTCATTGCAGCCATTTGTTAAAATCAAAAAAGTTCATTTTATTTCTCATTAATGTACACTCAGCACCCCATCTTGACTGAAAAAAACAGAAATGTAGAAATTTTTGCAAATTTATTAAAAAAGAAAAACTGAAATATCACATGGTCATAAGTATTCAGACCCCTTTAAATTTTTCACTTTGCAGCCATTTGCTAAAATCAAAAAAGTTCATTTTATTTCTCATTAATGTACACTCAGCACCCCAGCTTGACAGAAAAAAACAGAAATGTAGAAATTTTTGCAAATTTATTAAAAAAGAAAAACTGAAATATCACATGGTCATAAGTAACCCTTTGCTGTGACACTCATATTTAACTCGCATGCTGTCCATTTCTTCTGATCCTCCTTAAGATGGTTCTACTCCTTCATTGGAGGTTACAAAATAATTTCTGCAGCACTCAAGGTTCCTAAGAGCACAGTGGCCTCCATAATCCTTAAATGGAAGAAGTTTGGGACGACCAGAACTCTTCCTAGACCTGGCCGTCCAGCCAAACTGAGCAATCGTGGGAGAAGAGCCTTGGTGAGAGAGGTAAAGAAGAACCCAAAGATCACTGTGGCTGAGCTCCAGAGATGCAGTGGGGAGATGGGAAAAAGTTCCACAAAGTCAACTATCACTGCAGCCCTTTGTATTGGGCAGGTGATGAGCAGTGCCTGGTTTTCTCCACACATACCGCTTAGAATTAATTGCAAAAAGTTCAATCTTCGTCTCATCAGACCAGAGAATCATATTTCTCATGGTCTGGGAGTCCTTCATGTGTTTTTTGGCAAACTCTATGCGGGCTTTCATATGTCTTGCACTGAGGAGAGGCTTCCGTCGGGCCACTCTGCCATAAAGCCCCGACTGGTGGAGGGCTGCAGTGATAGTTGACCATCTGGAACTTTCTCCCATCTCCCCACTGCATCTCTGGAGCTCAGCCACAGTGATCTTTGGGTTCTTCTTTACCTCTCTCACCAAGGCTCTTCTCCCACGATTGCTCAGTTTGGCTGGACGGCCAGGTCTAGGAAGAGTTCTGGTCGTCCCAAACTTCTTCCATTTAAGGATTATGGAGGCCACTGTGCTCTTAGGAACCTTGAGTGCTGCAGAAATTATTTTGTAACCTCCAATGAAGGAGTAGAACCATCTCAAGGAGGATCAGAAGAAATGGACAGCATGTGAGTTAAATATGAGTGTCACAGCAAAGGGTTACTTATGACCATGTGATATTTCAGTTTTTCTTTTTTAATAGATTTGCAAAAAATTCTACATTTCTGTCAAGCTGGGGTGCTGAGTGTACATTAATGAGAAATAAAATGAACTTTTTTGATTTTAGCAAATGGCTGCAAAGTGAAAAATTTAAAGGGGTCTGAATACTTATGGCCATGTGATATTTCGGTTTTTCTTTTTTAATAAATTTGCAAAAAATTCTACATTTCTGTTTTTTTCTGTCAAGATGGGGTGCTGAGTGTACATTAATGAGAAATAAAATGAACTTTTTTGATTTTAGCAAATGGCTGCAATGAAATAAAGAGTGAAAAATCGGAATGGGTCTGAATACTTTCCGTACCCAGTGTATCATCTGGGGGTCCGAGGGGAGTCCAACGCAGAAGGTTTGGTTGAAATCGGGCCGGTGGTTTTGGAGAAAATGACCAAAAACCAAACAGGCGATTTTAAAAAGACGACAGGTACGCGCCTGTCTTTTTTTGACCAAATTTTTTTTTTTTTTATACCAAAAATTAAAATTTCTCCAAACTCGGATATATCATCTGGGGGTCCGAGGGGAGTCCAACGCAGAAGGTTTGGTTGAAATCGGGCCGGTGGTTTTGGAGAAAATGACCAAAAACCAAACAGGCGATTTTAAAAAGACGACAGGTACGCGCCTGTCGTCTTTTTTTGACCAAAAATTTTTTTTTTTTGACCAAAAATTAAAATTTCTCCAAACTCGGATATATCATCTGGGGGTCCGAGGGGAGTCCAACGCAGAAGGTTTGGTTGAAATCGGGCCGGTGGTTTTGGAGAAAATGACCAAAAACCAAACAGGCGATTTTGAAAAGATGACAGGTACGCGCCTGTCGTCTTTTTTTGAACAAATTTTTTTTTTTTTTTGACCAAAAATTAAAATTTCTCCAAATTTCTCCAAACTCGGATATATCATCTGGGGGTCCGAGGGGAGTCCAACGCAGAAGGTTTGGTTGAAATCGGGCCGGTGGTTTTGGAGAAAATGACCAAAAACCAAACAGGCGATTTTAAAAAGACGACAGGTACGCGCCTGTCGTCTTTTTTTGACCAAATTTTTTTTTTTTTTGACCAAAAATTAAAATTTCTCCAAATTTCTCCAAACTCGGATATATCATCTGGGGGTCCGAGGGGAGTCCAACGCAGAAGGTTTGGTTGAAATCGGGCCGGTGGTTTTGGAGAAAATGACCAAAAACCAAACAGGCGATTTTAAAAAGACGACAGGTACGCGCCTGTCGTCTTTTTTTTGACCAAATTTTTTTTTTTTTTGACCAAAAATTAAAATTTCTCCAAACTCGGATATATCATCTGGGGGTCCGAGGGGAGTCCAACGCAGAAGGTTTGGTTGAAATCGGGCCGGTGGTTTTGGAGAAAATGACCAAAAACCAAACAGGCGATTTTAAAAAGACGACAGGTACGCGCCTGTCGTCTTTTTTTGACCAATTTTTTTTTTTTTTATACCAAAAATTAAAATTTCTCCAAACTCGGATATATCATCTGGGGGTCCGAGGGGAGTCCAACGCAGAAGGTTTGGTTGAAATCGGGCCGGTGGTTTTGGAGAAAATGACCAAAAACCAAACAGGCGATTTTAAAAAGACGACAGGTACGCGCCTGTCTTTTTTTGACCAATTTTTTTTTTTTTTTATACCAAAAATTAAAATTTCTCCAAACTCGGATATATCATCTGGGGGTCCGAGGGGAGTCCAACGCAGAAGGTTTGGTTGAAATCGGGCCGGTGGTTTTGGAGAAAATGACCAAAAACCAAACAGGCGATTTTAAAAAGACGACAGGTACGCGCCTGTCGTCTTTTTTTTGACCAAATTTTTTTTTTTTTTTGACCAAAAATTAAAATTTCTCCAAATTTCTCCAAACTCGGATATATCGTCTGGGGGTCCGAGGGGAGTCCAACGCAGAAGGTTTGGTTGAAATCGGGCCCGTGGTTTTGGAGAAAATGACCAAAAACCAAACAGGCGATTTTAAAAAGACGACAGGTACGCGCCTGTCGTCTTTTTTTGACCAAATTTTTTTTTTTTTATACCAAAAATTAAAATTTCTCCAAACTCGGATATATCATCTGGGGGTCCGAGGGGAGTCCAACGCAGAAGGTTTGGTTGAAATCGGGCCGGTGGTTTTGGAGAAAATGACCAAAAACCAAACAGGCGATTTTAAAAAGACGACAGGTACGCGCCTGTCGTCTTTTTTTGACCAAATTTTTTTTTTTTTTTTGACCAAAAATTTAATTTTTTCCAAACTCTGATATATCATCTGGGGGTCCGAGGGGAGTCCAACGCAGAAGGTTTGGTTGAAATCGGGCCGGTGGTTTTGGAGAAAATGACCAAAAACCAAACAGGCGATTTTAAAAAGACCACAGGTACGCGCCTGTCGTCTTTTTTTGACCAATTTTTTTTTTTTTTATACCAAAAATTAAAATTTCTCCAAACTCGGATATATCATCTGGGGGTCCGAGGGGAGTCCAACGCAGAAGGTTTGGTTGAAATCGGGCCGGTGGTTTTGGAGAAAATGACCAAAAACCAAACAGGCGATTTTAAAAAGACGACAGGTACGCGCCTGTCGTCTTTTTTTGACCAAATTTTTTTTTTTTTATACCAAAAATTAAAATTTCTCCAAACTCGGATATATCATCTGGGGGTCCGAGGGGAGTCCAACGCAGAAGGTTTGGTTGAAATCGGGCCGGTGGTTTTGGAGAAAATGACCAAAAACCAAACAGGCGATTTTAAAAAGACCACAGGTACGCGCCTGTCGTCTTTTTTTGACCAATTTTTTTTTTTTTTATACCAAAAATTAAAATTTCTCCAAACTCGGATATATCATCTGGGGGTCCGAGGGGAGTCCAACGCAGAAGGTTTGGTTGAAATCGGGCCGGTGGTTTTGGAGAAAATGACCAAAAACCAAACAGGCGATTTTAAAAAGACGACAGGTACGCGCCTGTCGTCTTTTTTTGACCAATTTTTTTTTTTTTTATACCAAAAATTAAAATTTCTCCAAACTCGGATATATCATCTGGGGGTCCGAGGGGAGTCCAACGCAGAAGGTTTGGTTGAAATCGGGCCGGTGGTTTTGGAGAAAATGACCAAAAACCAAACAGGCGATTTTAAAAAGACGACAGGTACGCGCCTGTCGTCTTTTTTTGACCAAATTTTTTTTTTTTTTGACCAAAAATTAAAATTTCTCCAAACTTTTTTTTGACCAAAAATTTAATTTTTTCCAAACTCGGATATATCATCTGGGGGTCCGAGGGGAGTCCAACGCAGAAGGTTTGGTTGAAATCGGGCCGGTGGTTTTGGAGAAAATGACCAAAAACCAAACAGGAGATTTTAAAAAGACGACAGGTACGCGCCTGTCTTTTTTTGACCAATTTTTTTTTTTTTTTTGACCAAAAATTAAAATTTCTCCAAACTCGGATATATCATCTGGGGGTCCGAGGGGAGTCCAACGCAGAAGGTTTGGTTGAAATCGGGCCGGTGGTTTTGGAGAAAATGACCAAAAACCAAACAGGCGATTTTAAAAAGACGACAGGTACGCGCCTGTCGTCTTTTTTTGACCAATTTTTTTTTTTTTTTATACCAAAAATTAAAATTTCTCCAAACTCGGATATATCATCTGGGGGTCCGAGGGGAGTCCAACGCAGAAGGTTTGGTTGAAATCGGGCCGGTGGTTTTGGAGAAAATGACCAAAAACCAAACAGGCGATTTTAAAAAGACGACAGGTACGCGCCTGTCGTCTTTTTTTGACCAAATTTTTTTTTTTTTTGACCAAAAATTAAAATTTCTCCAAACTCGGATATATCATCTGGGGGTCCGAGGGGAGTCCAACGCAGAAGGTTTGGTTGAAATCGGGCCGGTGGTTTTGGAGAAAATGACCAAAAACCAAACAGGCGATTTTAAAAAGACGACAGGTACGCCCCTGTCTTTTTTTGACCAATTTTTTTTTTTTTTTTGACCAAAAATTAAAATTTCTCCAAACTCGGATATATCATCTGGGGGTCCGAGGGGAGTCCAACGCAGAAGGTTTGGTTGAAATCGGGCCGGTGGTTTTGGAGAAAATGACCAAAAACCAAACAGGCGATTTTAAAAAGACGACAGGTACGCGCCTGTCGTCTTTTTTTGACCAAATTTTCTTTTTTTTTTATACCAAAAATTTAAATTTCTCCAAACTCGGATATATCATCTGGGGGTCCGAGGGGAGTCCAACGCAGAAGGTTTGGTTGAAATCGGGCATGTGGTTTTGGAGAAAATGACCAAAAACCAAACAGGCGATTTTAAAAAGACGACAGGTACGCGCCTGTCGTCTTTTTTTGACCAAATTTTTTTTTTTTTTGACCAAAAATTAAAATTTCTCCAAACTCGGATATATCATCTGGGGGTCCGAGGGGAGTCCAACGCAGAAGGTTTGGTTGAAATCGGGCCGGTGGTTTTGGAGAAAATGACCAAAAACCAAACAGGCGATTTTAAAAAGACGACAGGTACGCGCCTGTCGTCTTTTTTTGACCAAATTTTTTTTTTTTTATACCAAAAATTAAAATTTCTCCAAACTCGGATATATCATCTGGGGGTCCGAGGGGAGTCCAACGCAGAAGGTTTGGTTGAAATCGGGCCGGTGGTTTTGGAGAAAATGACCAAAAACCAAACAGGCGATTTTAAAAAGACGACAGGTACGCGCCTGTCGTCTTTTTTTGACCAAATTTTCTTTTTTTTTTATACCAAAAATTTAAATTTCTCCAAACTCGGATATATCATCTGGGGGTCCGAGGGGAGTCCAACGCAGAAGGTTTGGTTGAAATCGGGCATGTGGTTTTGGAGAAAATGACCAAAAACCAAACAGGCGATTTTAAAAAGACGACAGGTACGCGCCTGTCGTCTTTTTTTGACCAAATTTTTTTTTTTTTTGACCAAAAATTAAAATTTCTCCAAACTCGGATATATCATCTGGGGGTCCGAGGGGAGTCCAACGCAGAAGGTTTGGTTGAAATCGGGCCGGTGGTTTTGGAGAAAATGACCAAAAACCAAACAGGCGATTTTAAAAAGACGACAGGTACGCGCCTGTCGTCTTTTTTTGACCAAATTTTTTTTTTTTTATACCAAAAATTAAAATTTCTCCAAACTCGGATATATCATCTGGGGGTCCGAGGGGAGTCCAACGCAGAAGGTTTGGTTGAAATCGGGCCGGTGGTTTTGGAGAAAATGACCAAAAACCAAACAGGCGATTTTAAAAAGACGACAGGTACGCGCCTGTCGTCTTTTTTTGACCAATTTTTTTTTTTTTTTTTTGACCAAAAATTTAATTTTTTCCAAACTCTGATATATCATCTGGGGGTCCGAGGGGAGTCCAACGCAGAAGGTTTGGTTGAAATCGGGCCGGTGGTTTTGGAGAAAATGACTAAAAACCAAACAGGCGATTTTTAAAAGACGACAGGTACGCGCCTGTCGTCTTTTTTTGACCAAATTTTTTTTTTTTTTTTGACCAAAAATTAAAATTTCTCCAAACTCGGATATATCATCTGGGGGTCCGAGGGGAGTCCAACGCAGAAGGTTTGGTTGAAATCGGGCCGGTGGTTTTGGAGAAAATGACCAAAAACCAAACAGGCGATTTTAAAAAGACGACAGGTACGCGCCTGTCGTCTTTTTTTGACCATTTTTTTTTTTTTTTTATACCAAAAATTAAAATTTCTCCAAACTTGGATATATCATCTGGGGGTCTGAGGGGAGTCCAACGCAGAAGGTTTGGTTGAAATCGGGCCGGTGGTTTTGGAGAAAATGACCAAAAACCAAACAGGCGATTTTAAAAAGACGACAGGTACGCGCCTGTCGTCTTTTTTTGACCAAATTTTTTTTTTTTTATACCAAAAATTAAAATTTCTCCAAACTCGGATATATCATCTGGGGGTCCGAGGGGAGTCCAACGCAGAAGGTTTGGTTGAAATCGGGCCGGTGGTTTTGGAGAAAATGACCAAAAACCAAACAGGCGATTTTAAAAAGACGACAGGTACGCGCCTGTCGTCTTTTTTTGACCAAATTTTTTTTTTTTTTTTGACCAAAAATTTAATTTTTTCCAAACTCGGATATATCATCTGGGGGTCCGAGGGGAGTCCAACGCAGAAGGTTTGGTTGAAATCGGGCCGGTGGTTTTGGAGAAAATGACCAAAAACCAAACAGGCGATTTTAAAAAGACGACAGGTACGCGCCTGTCGTCTTTTTTTGACCAATTTTTATTTTTTTTTATACCAAAAATTAAAATTTCTCCAAACTCGGATATATCATCTGGGGGTCCGAGGGGAGTCCAACGCAGAAGGTTTGGTTGAAATCGGGCCGGTGGTTTTGGAGAAAATGACCAAAAACCAAACAGGCGATTTTAAAAAGACGACAGGTACGCGCCTGTCGTCTTTTTTTGACCAAATTTTCTTTTTTTTTTATACCAAAAATTTAAATTTCTCCAAACCCGGATATATCATCTGGGGGTCCGAGGGGAGTCCAACGCAGAAGGTTTGGTTGAAATCGGGCATGTGGTTTTGGAGAAAATGACCAAAAACCAAACAGGCGATTTTAAAAAGACGACAGGTACGCGCCTGTCGTCTTTTTTTGACCAAATTTTTTTTTTTTTTTGACCAAAAATTAAAATTTCTCCAAACTCGGATATATCATCTGGGGGTCCGAGGGGAGTCCAACGCAGAAGGTTTGGTTGAAATCGGGCCGGTGGTTTTGGAGAAAATGACCAAAGACCAAACAGGCGATTTTAAAAAGACGACAGGTACGCGCCTGTCGTCTTTTTTTGACCAATTTTTTTTTTTTTTTATACCAAAAATTAAAATTTCTCCAAACTCGGATATATCATCTGGGGGTCCGAGGGGAGTCCAACGCAGAAGGTTTGGTTGAAATCGGGCCGGTGGTTTTGGAGAAAATGACCAAAAACCAAACAGGCGATTTTAAAAAGACGACAGGTACGCGCCTGTCGTCTTTTTTTGACCAAATTTTTTTTTTTTTTGACCAAAAATTAAAATTTCTCCAAATTTCTCCAAACTCGGATATATCATCTGGGGGTCCGAGGGGAGTCCAACGCAGAAGGTTTGGTTGAAATCGGGCCGGTGGTTTTGGAGAAAATGACCAAAAACCAAACAGGCGATTTTAAAAAGACAACAGGTACGCGCCTGTCGTCTTTTTTTGACCAAATTTTTTTTTTTTTTTTTACCAAAAATTAAAATTTCTCCAAACTCGGATATATCATCTGGGGGTCCGAGGGGAGTCCAACGCAGAAGGTTTGGTTGAAATCGGGCCGGTGGTTTTGGAGAAAATGACCAAAAACCAAACAGGCGATTTTAAAAAGACGACAGGTACGCGCCTGTCGTCTTTTTTTGACCAATTTTTTTTTTTTTTTATACCAAAAATTAAAATTTCTCCAAACTCGGATATATCATCTGGGGGTCCGAGGGGAGTCCAACGCAGAAGGTTTGGTTGAAATCGGGCCGGTGGTTTTGGAGAAAATGACCAAAAACCAAACAGGCGATTTTAAAAAGACGACAGGTACGCGCCTGTCGTCTTTTTTTGACCAAATTTTTTTTTTTTTGACCAAAAATTAAAATTTCTCCAAACTCGGATATATCATCTGGGGGTCCGCGGGGAGTCCAACGCAGAAGGTTTGGTTGAAATCGGGCCGGTGGTTTTGGAGAAAATGACCAAAAACCAAACAGGCGATTTTAAAAAGACGACAGGTACGCGCCTGTCGTCTTTTTTTGACCAATTTTTTTTTTTTTTTATACCAAAAATTAAAATTTCTCCAAACTCGGATATATCATCTGGGGGTCCGAGGGGAGTCCAACGCAGAAGGTTTGGTTGAAATCGGGCCGGTGGTTTTGGAGAAAATGACCAAAAACCAAACAGGCGATTTTAAAAAGACGACAGGTACGCGCCTGTCGTCTTTTTTTGACCAAATTTTTTTTTTTTTATACCAAAAATTTATTTTTTTCCAAACTCGGATATATCATCTGGGGGTCCGAGGGGAGTCCAACGCAGAAGGTTTGGTTGAAATCGGGCCGGTGGTTTTGGAGAAAATGACCAAAAACCAAACAGGCGATTTTAAAAAGACGACAGGTACGCGCCTGTCGTCTTTTTTTGACCAAATTTTTTTTTTTTTTTGACCAAAAAATTATTTTTTTCCAAACTCGGATATATCATCTGGGGGTCCGAGGGGAGTCCAACGCAGAAGGTTTGGTTGAAATCGGGCCGGTGGTTTTGGAGAAAATGACCAAAAACCAAACAGGCGATTTTAAAAAGACGACAGGTACGCCCCTGTCTTTTTTTGACCAATTTTTTTTTTTTTTTTGACCAAAAATTAAAATTTCTCCAAACTCGGATATATCATCTGGGGGTCCGAGGGGAGTCCAACGCAGAAGGTTTGGTTGAAATCGGGCCGGTGGTTTTGGAGAAAATGACCAAAAACCAAACAGGCGATTTTAAAAAGACGACAGGTACGCGCCTGTCGTCTTTTTTTGACCAATTTTTTTTTTTTTTTATACCAAAAATTAAAATTTCTCCAAACTCGGATATATCATCTGGGGGTCCGAGGGCAAGGCAAGGCAAGGCAAGGCAATTTTATTTGTATAGCCCGTTTTTACAAACAGTTTGTCTCAAAGGGCTTTACATGGCATCGTAACAACATCCTCTGTCCTTAGACCCTCACATCGACTGAGGAAAAACTCCATGGAAACCCTTTTAACAGGGAAAAACAGGAGAAACCTCAGGGTGAGCAACAGAGGAGGGATCCCTCACCCAGGACGGACAGACGTGCAATAGATGTTGTTACAGACAAGAAAACAGTTTACAGTTTGTCACAGAATGTGCGGAATATGGAAATGTTAGCAGGGGTTGATGAGGGCAGTCTCTAGTGAGGGGAGGGGGGGGGCAGGGAGAGCCGGTCAGCTCGATGGGAGGACTGGGTGGCAGACTGGTCCATGGGAAGGGAGGGGAGGCCGGTCTAACGGCAGGGGAAGGGGTGGGAGGGGGGCGATGTAGGCGGCGGCTGGTGCAGAGAGATGGAGCTCCGGTGGATCTGCGGAAACACAGAGAGAGAGTGCGAGACACCAAGGCCAAACTACAAAGTGCAACAGAAAATGACAACAGAAAATGACAGTTTAAAAATATACTGAGGAGAGGAGAGGAGAGGAGGGGAGAGGAGAGGAAAGGAGAGGGCTCTGTGTAACCAGATGTGTCCCCAGCAGTCTAAGCCTATAGCAGCGTAGCTATAAAATGGTTCAGAGCTACCTGAACCAGCCCTAACTAAAAGCCCTGTCATAGAGGAAGGTCTTAAGTCTAGACTTAAATGTAGTTAGAGTGTCTGCCTCTTTGACCCATGGAGAGAGCTGGTTCCACAGTAAAGGAGCCCGGTAACTGAAGGCTCTACCTCCCAGTCTGTTTTTAGAGATACTGGGAGTCACTAACAGACCTGCGTTCTGGGAGCGGAGTGCTCTGGTAGGACAGTAAGGAATGATTAGTTCTTTCAGATAGGTTGGAGCTTTATCATTAAGAGCCTTGTAAGTCAGCAGAAGGATTTTGAAGTCTATTCTAAATCCTACAGGAAGCCAGTGGAGAGAAGCTAAGGTGGGAGAGATGTGCTCTCTCTTCCTAACTCCTGTCAAAACTCTCGCTGCGGCATTCTGGACCAGCTGGAGACTCTTTAGAGAGTTTTTCGGACATCCTGACAGGAGAGAGTTGCAGTAGTCTAGCCTAGAAGTGATAAATGCATGCACTAGTTTCTCAGCATCACTCTGGGAGAGAATATTCCTAATCTTAGTGATACTGCGCAGATGGAAGAAGGCGGTCCTAGTCACATGTTTTATGTGGGAGCTGAAGGAAAGGTCCTGGTCAAAAATGACTCCAAGGTTCCGCGCGGTTGTACTCGGGGTCAGGGTGATGCCATCTAGAGTAGCGATCTGATCAGAGAAAGTGTCCCTGAGATGTTTAGGTCCAAACACAATGACCTCAGTTTTATCTGAATTCAGTAGCAAGAAGTTAGAGGACATCCAGGATCTAATGTCTTTCAGACAGTCTTGCAGATTGATGAGCCGGCTTCTGTCATCTGGCTCCATGGACAAGTAGAGTTGCGTATCATCCGCATAACAGTGAAAATTGATTGAATGCTTCCGGATGATGCCACCTAATGGGAGCATGTAAAGAATGAAGAGGATTGGCCCTAAGACTGAACCCTGCGGTACACCATGCGTAACTCTGCTATACTCTGAATGGTCGTTATTAACATTAACAAATTGAAACCTGTCAGATAAGTATGACTTAAACCATTTCAGGGCGGGCCCTTTAATCCCTATTTCATGATCTAGTCTCTGCAGCAGGATGCTGTGGTCGATGGTGTCGAATGCAGCACTGAGGTCCAAAAGTACAAGAACAGAGACGAGACCTCTGTCTGAAGCTATAAGAAGATCATTAGAGACTTTGACAAGTGCTGTTTCAGTGCTATGGTGTTCTCTGAATCCAGATTGGAAAGCTTCAAAGAGCTCGTTGCTGTGCAGATGTTCATGTAGCTGCTCCAGGACAATCTTCTCAAGGATCTTAGAGATGTAAGGAAGGTTGGATATAGGCCGATAGTTGGCGAGGACATCTGGGTCAAGAGAAGGTTTTTTAAGTAAAGGGTTAATGACAGCCACCTTGAAGGCCTGTGGCACGTAGCCTGTGGCTAAGGAAAGATTGATTTGGTTCAGAAAAGAAATGTTAATTAAGGGAAAGACATCCTTAAGTAGTCTTGTCGGGACTGGATCCAGCAGACATGTGGCTGACTTGGAAGAAGTAATTGCAGAAGTTAAGTCTGACAGGTCGATGGGAGAGAAGCTGTCCAAGTGTGTACCAAGTCTGGGAGGTGCTTCTATAGGTACCGTAATCTGTGGTCCATTACTAGCAATTTTCGTTCTAATATTAACTATCTTTTCGGTAAAGAAAGTTAGGAAGTCGTTACTGCTGAGAGTTGGAGGGATGGATGGCTCAACGACACTATGGTTCTTGGTTAGCCTGGCCACAGTGTTGAAAAGGAACCTGGGGTTGTTCTTATTCTTTTCTATTAAAGATGAATAGTAATTGCTTCTAGCATTACGGAGTTCTTTTTTATATATTAATAAACTATCCTTCCAGGCTTGACGGTCTTCCTCATGTTGGCTGGAATGTGTTTTCCTTTCCAGCTGTCTGGTCTTCTGTTTCAGAGCGCGCAGATTTGGGCTGTACCAGGGAGCTATTCTTTTCTGATTGATAACTTTCTTTTTCAGGGGAGCTACAGCATCAAGTGTCCCAAGGAGTGCTGCTGCAGTGCTATCCACAAGATAGTCCACCTGTGTGGGGGTGAAATCAGCATAACTGCCCATAATATGGTTATAGGATGTGGCACCAAGCTCTGCTGGAATAAGCTCTTTAAATCTAGAAACAGCAGTGTCAGATAGACATCTACTGTAGCGGGATTTTTTCCCAGGTAGGATATAATTTGTTAAAGTAAATTCAAATGTTATTAAAGAATGGTCAGACAAGACGGGGTTCTGAGGAAGAACTGTGACATGGTCAGTTTCTATTCCATAAGTAAGTACTAAGTCAAGGATATGATTAAAAGTGTGAGTGGGTTTGTTTACCCTCTGAGAGAAGCCGACTGAATCCAAAAGTGACTTGAACGCAGTAGCCAGACAATCATCATCGACGTCCACATGAATGTTAAAGTCACCTACTATAATGACTTTGTCTGAGCTCATTGCTAAATTTGACAGAAAGTCAGGGAATTCTTCTAGAAACTCAGAATAAGGTGCAGGAGGACGATACACTACAGCAAGTAAGAGTGGTTGTCCAACGCAGAAGGTTTGGTTGAAATCGGGCCGGTGGTTTTGGAGAAAATGACCAAAAACCAAACAGGCGATTTTAAAAAGACGACAGGTACGCGCCTGTCGTCTTTTTTTGACCAAATTTTTTTTTTTTTTATACCAAAAATTTATTTTTTTCCAAACTCGGATATATCATCTGGGGGTCCGAGGGGAGTCCAACGCAGAAGGTTTGGTTGAAATCGGGCCGGTGGTTTTGGAGAAAATGACCAAAAACCAAACAGGCGATTTTAAAAAGACGACAGGTACGCGCCTGTCTTTTTTTGACCAATTTTTTTTTTTTTTTTGACCAAAAATTAAAATTTCTCCAAACTCGGATATATCATCTGGGGGTCCGAGGGGAGTCCAACGCAGAAGGTTTGGTTGAAATCGGGCCGGTGGTTTTGGAGAAAATGACCAAAAACCAAACAGGCGATTTTAAAAAGACGACAGGTACGCGCCTGTCGTCTTTTTTTGACCAATTTTTTCTTTTTTTTATACCAAAAATTAAAATTTCTCCAAACTCGGATATATCATCTGGGGGTCCGAGGGGAGTCCAACGCAGAAGGTTTGGTTGAAATCGGGCCGGTGGTTTTGGAGAAAATGACCAAAAACCAAACAGGCGATTTTAAAAAGACGACAGGTACGCGCCTGTCGTCTTTTTTTGACCAAATTTTTTTTTTTTTTTTTGACCAAAAATTTAATTTTTTCCAAACTCGGATATATCATCTGGGGGTCCGAGGGGAGTCCAACGCAGAAGGTTTGGTTGAAATCGGGCCGGTGGTTTTGGAGAAAATGACCAAAAACCAAACAGGCGATTTTAAAAAGACGACAGGTACGCGCCTGTCGTCTTTTTTTGACCAAATTTTTTTTTTTTTTTTTTACCAAAAATTAAAATTTCTCCAAATTTCTCCAAACTCGGATATATCATCTGGGGGTCCGAGGGGAGTCCAACGCAGAAGGTTTGGTTGAAATCTGGCCGGTGGTTTTGGAGAAAATGACCAAAAACCAAACAGGCGATTTTAAAAAGACGACAGGTACGCGCCTGTCGTCTTTTTTTGACCAAATTTTTTTTTTTTTTTTGACCAAAAATTTAATTTTTTCCAAACTCTGATATATCATCTGGGGGTCCGAGGGGAGTCCAACGCAGAAGGTTTGGTTGAAATCGGGGCGGTGGTTTTGGAGAAAATGACCAAAAACCAAACAGGCGATTTTAAAAAGACGACAGGTACGCCCCTGTCTTTTTTTGACCAATTTTTTTTTTTTTTTTGACCAAAAATTAAAATTTCTCCAAACTCGGATATATCATCTGGGGGTCCGAGGGGAGTCCAACGCAGAAGGTTTGGTTGAAATCGGGCCGGTGGTTTTGGAGAAAATGACCAAAAACCAAACAGGCGATTTTAAAAAGACGACAGGTACGCGCCTGTCGTCTTTTTTTGACCAATTTTTATTTTTTTTTATACCAAAAATTAAAATTTCTCCAAACTCGGATATATCATCTGGGGGTCCGAGGGGAGTCCAACGCAGAAGGTTTGGTTGAAATCGGGCCGGTGGTTTTGGAGAAAATGACCAAAAACCAAACAGGCGATTTTAAAAAGACGACAGGTACGCGCCTGTCGTCTTTTTTTGACCAAATTTTCTTTTTTTTTTATACCAAAAATTAAAATTTCTCCAAACTCGGATATATCATCTGGGGGTCCGAGGGGAGTCCAACGCAGAAGGTTTGGTTGAAATCGGGCCGGTGGTTTTGGAGAAAATGACCAAAAACCAAACAGGCGATTTTAAAAAGACGACAGGTACGCGCCTGTCGTCTTTTTTTGACCAAATTTTTTTTTTTTTTGACCAAAAATTAAAATTTCTCCAAACTCGGATATATCATCTGGGGGTCCGAGGGGAGTCCAACGCAGAAGGTTTGGTTGAAATCGGGCCGGTGGTTTTGGAGAAAATGACCAAAAACCAAACAGGCGATTTTAAAAAGACGACAGGTACGCGCCTGTCGTCTTTTTTTGACCAATTTTTTTTTTTTTTTATACCAAAAATTAAAATTTCTCCAAACTCGGATATATCATCTGGGGGTCCGAGGGGAGTCCAACGCAGAAGGTTTGGTTGAAATCGGGCCGGTGGTTTTGGAGAAAATGACCAAAAACCAAACAGGCGATTTTAAAAAGACGACAGGTACGCGCCTGTCGTCTTTTTTTGACCAATTTTTTTTTTTTTTATACCAAAAATTAAAATTTCTCCAAACTCGGATATATCATCTGGGGGTCCGAGGGGAGTCCAACGCAGAAGGTTTGGTTGAAATCGGGCCGGTGGTTTTGGAGAAAATGACCAAAAACCAAACAGGCGATTTTAAAAAGACGACAGGTACGCGCCTGTCGTCTTTTTTTGACCAAATTTTTTTTTTTTTTTACCAAAAATTAAAATTTCTCCAAACTCGGATATATCATCTGGGGGTCCGAGGGGAGTCCAACGCAGAAGGTTTGGTTGAAATCGGGCCGGTGGTTTTGGAGAAAATGACCAAAAACCAAACAGGCGATTTTAAAAAGACGACAGGTACGCGCCTGTCGTCTTTTTTTGACCAATTTTTTTTTTTTTTTATACCAAAAATTAAAATTTCTCCAAACTCGGATATATCATCTGGGGGTCCGAGGGGAGTCCAACGCAGAAGGTTTGGTTGAAATCGGGCCGGTGGTTTTGGAGAAAATGACCAAAAACCAAACAGGCGATTTTAAAAAGACGACAGGTACGCGCCTGTCGTCTTTTTTTGACCAATTTTTTTTTTTTTTATACCAAAAATTAAAATTTCTCCAAACTCGGATATATCATCTGGGGGTCCGAGGGGAGTCCAACGCAGAAGGTTTGGTTGAAATCGGGCCGGTGGTTTTGGAGAAAATGACCAAAAACCAAACAGGCGATTTTAAAAAGACGACAGGTACGCGCCTGTCGTCTTTTTTTGACCAAATTTTTTTTTTTTTTTGACCAAAAATTTAATTTTTTCCAAACTCGGATATATCATCTGGGGGTCCGAGGGGAGTCCAACGCAGAAGGTTTGGTTGAAATCGGGCCGGTGGTTTTGGAGAAAATGACCAAAAACCAAACAGGCGATTTTAAAAAGACGACAGGTACGCGCCTGTCGTCTTTTTTTGACCAAATTTTTTTTTTTTTTTTTTACCAAAAATTAAAATTTCTCCAAATTTCTCCAAACTCGGATATATCATCTGGGGGTCCGAGGGGAGTCCAACGCAGAAGGTTTGGTTGAAATCGGGCCGGTGGTTTTGGAGAAAATGACCAAAAACCAAACAGGCGATTTTAAAAAGACGACAGGTACGCGCCTGTCGTCTTTTTTTGACCAAATTTTTTTTTTTTTTTGACCAAAAATTTAATTTTTTCCAAACTCGGATATATCATCTGGGGGTCCGAGGGGAGTCCAACGCAGAAGGTTTGGTTGAAATCGGGCCGGTGGTTTTGGAGAAAATGACCAAAAACCAAACAGGCGATTTTAAAAAGACGACAGGTACGCCCCTGTCTTTTTTTGACCAATTTTTTTTTTTTTTTTGACCTAAAATTAAAATTTCTCCAAATTCGGATATATCATCTGGGGGTCCGAGGGGAGTCCAACGCAGAAGGTTTGGTTGAAATCGGGCCGGTGGTTTTGGAGAAAATGACCAAAAACCAAACAGGCGATTTTAAAAAGACGACAGGTAC
Organism: Trachurus trachurus; assembly: GCF_905171665.1. Lineage (NCBI taxonomy): Eukaryota > Metazoa > Chordata > Actinopteri > Carangiformes > Carangidae > Trachurus > Trachurus trachurus. Next base: position 11,040 of record NW_028155205.1, on the reverse strand, counting down.
GCGCCTGTCGTCTTTTTTTGACCAATTTTTATTTTTTTTTATACCAAAAATTAAAATTTCTCCAAACTCGGATATATCATCTGGGGGTCCGAGGGGAGTCCAACGCAGAAGGTTTGGTTGAAATCGGGCCGGTGGTTTTGGAGAAAATGACCAAAAACCAAACAGGCGATTTTAAAAAGACGACAGGTACGCGCCTGTCGTCTTTTTTTGACCAAATTTTCTTTTTTTTTTATACCAAAAATTAAAATTTCTCCAAACTCGGATATATCATCTGGGGGTCCGAGGGGAGTCCAACGCAGAAGGTTTGGTTGAAATCGGGCCGGTGGTTTTGGAGAAAATGACCAAAAACCAAACAGGCGATTTTAAAAAGACGACAGGTACGCGCCTGTCGTCTTTTTTTGACCAATTTTTTTTTTTTTTTGACCAAAAATTAAAATTTCTCCAAACTCGGATATATCATCTGGGGGTCCGAGGGGAGTCCAACGCAGAAGGTTTGGTTGAAATCGGGCCGGTGGTTTTGGAGAAAATGACCAAAAACCAAACAGGCGATTTTAAAAAGACGACAGGTACGCGCCTGTCGTCTTTTTTTGACCAATTTTTTTTTTTTTTTATACCAAAAATTAAAATTTCTCCAAACTCGGATATATCATCTGGGGGTCCGAGGGGAGTCCAACGCAGAAGGTTTGGTTGAAATCGGGCCGGTGGTTTTGGAGAAAATGACCAAAAACCAAACAGGCGATTTTAAAAAGACGACAGGTACGCGCCTGTCGTCTTTTTTTGACCAATTTTTTTTTTTTTTTATACCAAAAATTAAAATTTCTCCAAACTCGGATATATCATCTGGGGGTCCGAGGGGAGTCCAACGCAGAAGGTTTGGTTGAAATCGGGCCGGTGGTTTTGGAGAAAATGACCAAAAACCAAACAGGCGATTTTAAAAAGACGACAGGTACGCGCCTGTCGTCTTTTTTTGACCAAATTTTTTTTTTTTTATACCAAAAATTAAAATTTCTCCAAACTCGGATATATCATCTGGGGGTCCGAGGGGAGTCCAACGCAGAAGGTTTGGTTGAAATCGGGCCGGTGGTTTTGGAGAAAATGACCAAAAACCAAACAGGCGATTTTAAAAAGACGACAGGTACGCGCCTGTCGTCTTTTTTTGACCAAATTTTTTTTTTTTTTTTACCAAAAATTTTTTTTTTTCCAAACTCGGATATATCATCTGGGGGTCCGAGGGGAGTCCAACGCAGAAGGTTTGGTTGAAATCGGGCCGGTGGTTTTGGAGAAAATGACCAAAAACCAAACAGGCGATTTTAAAAAGACGACAGGTACGCGCCTGTCGTCTTTTTTTGACCAAATTTTTTTTTTTTTTTTTGACCAAAAATTTAATTTTTTCCAAACTCTGATATATCATCTGGGGGTCCGAGGGGAGTCCAACGCAGAAGGTTTGGTTGAAATCGGGCCGGTGGTTTTGGAGAAAATGACCAAAAACCAAACAGGCGATTTTAAAAAGACGACAGGTACGCGCCTGTCGTCTTTTTTTGACCAAATTTTTTTTTTTTTTTTTGACCAAAAATTTAATTTTTTCCAAACTCGGATATATCATCTGGGGGTCCGAGGGGAGTCCAACGCAGAAGGTTTGGTTGAAATCGGGCCGGTGGTTTTGGAGAAAATGACCAAAAACCAAACAGGCGATTTTAAAAAGACGACAGGTACGCGCCTGTCTTTTTTTGACCAATTTTTTTTTTTTTTTGACCAAAAATTAAAATTTCTCCAAACTCGGATATATCATCTGGGGGTCCGAGGGGAGTCCAACGCAGAAGGTTTGGTTGAAATCGGGCCGGTGGTTTTGGAGAAAATGACCAAAAACCAAACAGGCGATTTTAAAAAGACGACAGGTACGCGCCTGTCGTCTTTTTTTGACCAATTTTTTTTTTTTTTTATACCAAAAATTAAAATTTCTCCAAACTCGGATATATCATCTGGGGGTCCGAGGGGAGTCCAACGCAGAAGGTTTGGTTGAAATCGGGCCGGTGGTTTTGGAGAAAATGACCAAAAACCAAACAGGCGATTTTAAAAAGACGACAGGTACGCGCCTGTCGTCTTTTTTTGACCAAATTTTTTTTTTTTTATACCAAAAATTAAAATTTCTCCAAACTCGGATATATCATCTGGGGGTCCGAGGGGAGTCCAACGCAGAAGGTTTGGTTGAAATCGGGCCGGTGGTTTTGGAGAAAATGACCAAAAACCAAACAGGCGATTTTAAAAAGACGACAGGTACGCGCCTGTCGTCTTTTTTTGACCAAATTTTTTTTTTTTTTTTTGACCAAAAATTTAATTTTTTCCAAACTCGGATATATCATCTGGGGGTCCGAGGGGAGTCCAACGCAGAAGGTTTGGTTGAAATCGGGCCGGTGGTTTTGGAGAAAATGACCAAAAACCAAACAGGCGATTTTAAAAAGACGACAGGTGCGCGCCTGTCTTTTTTTGACCAATTTTTTTTTTTTTTTTGACCAAAAATTAAAATTTCTCCAAACTCGGATATATCATCTGGGGGTCCGAGGGGAGTCCAACGCAGAAGGTTTGGTTGAAATCGGGCCGGTGGTTTTGGAGAAAATGACCAAAAACCAAACAGGCGATTTTAAAAAGACGACAGGTACGCGCCTGTCGTCTTTTTTTGACCAATTTTTTTTTTTTTATACCAAAAATTAAAATTTCTCCAAACTCGGATATATCATCTGGGGGTCCGAGGGGAGTCCAACGCAGAAGGTTTGGTTGAAATCGGGCCGGTGGTTTTGGAGAAAATGACCAAAAACCAAACAGGCGATTTTAAAAAGACGACAGGTACGCGCCTGTCGTCTTTTTTTGACCAAATTTTTTTTTTTTTTTTTGACCAAAAATTTAATTTTTTCCAAACTCTGATATATCATCTGGGGGTCCGAGGGGAGTCCAACGCAGAAGGTTTGGTTGAAATCGGGCCGGTGGTTTTGGAGAAAATGACCAAAAACCAAACAGGCGATTTTAAAAAGACGACAGGTACGCGCCTGTCGTCTTTTTTTGACCAATTTTTTTTTTTTTTTATACCAAAAATTAAAATTTCTCCAAACTCGGATATATCATCTGGGGGTCCGAGGGGAGTCCAACGCAGAAGGTTTGGTTGAAATCGGGCCGGTGGTTTTGGAGAAAATGACCAAAAACCAAACAGGCGATTTTAAAAAGACGACAGGTACGCGCCTGTCGTCTTTTTTTGACCAATTTTTTTTTTTTTTTATACCAAAAATTAAAATTTCTCCAAACTCGGATATATCATCTGGGGGTCCGAGGGGAGTCCAACGCAGAAGGTTTGGTTGAAATCGGGCCGGTGGTTTTGGAGAAAATGACCAAAAACCAAACAGGCGATTTTAAAAAGACGACAGGTACGCGCCTGTCGTCTTTTTTTGACCAAATTTTTTTTTTTTTTATACCAAAAATTAAAATTTCTCCAAACTCGGATATATCATCTGGGGGTCCGAGGGGAGTCCAACGCAGAAGGTTTGGTTGAAATCGGGCCGGTGGTTTTGGAGAAAATGACCAAAAACCAAACAGGCGATTTTAAAAAGACGACAGGTACGCGCCTGTCGTCTTTTTTTGACCAAATTTTTTTTTTTTTTTTACCAAAAATTTTTTTTTTCCAAACTCGGATATATCATCTGGGGGTCCGAGGGGAGTCCAACGCAGAAGGTTTGGTTGAAATCGGGCCGGTGGTTTTGGAGAAAATGACCAAAAACCAAACAGGCGATTTTAAAAAGACGACAGGTACGCGCCTGTCGTCTTTTTTTGACCAAATTTTTTTTTTTTTTTTGACCAAAAATTTAATTTTTTCCAAACTCTGATATATCATCTGGGGGTCCGAGGGGAGTCCAACGCAGAAGGTTTGGTTGAAATCGGGCCGGTGGTTTTGGAGAAAATGACCAAAAACCAAACAGGCGATTTTAAAAAGACGACAGGTACGCGCCTGTCGTCTTTTTTGACCAAATTTTTTTTTTTTTTTTTGACCAAAAATTTAATTTTTTCCAAACTCGGATATATCATCTGGGGGTCCGAGGGGAGTCCAACGCAGAAGGTTTGGTTGAAATCGGGCCGGTGGTTTTGGAGAAAATGACCAAAAACCAAACAGGCGATTTTAAAAAGACGACAGGTACGCGCCTGTCTTTTTTTGACCAATTTTTTTTTTTTTTTGACCAAAAATTAAAATTTCTCCAAACTCGGATATATCATCTGGGGGTCCGAGGGGAGTCCAACGCAGAAGGTTTGGTTGAAATCGGGCCGGTGGTTTTGGAGAAAATGACCAAAAACCAAACAGGCGATTTTAAAAAGACGACAGGTACGCGCCTGTCGTCTTTTTTTGACCAATTTTTTTTTTTTTTTATACCAAAAATTAAAATTTCTCCAAACTCGGATATATCATCTGGGGGTCCGAGGGGAGTCCAACGCAGAAGGTTTGGTTGAAATCGGGCCGGTGGTTTTGGAGAAAATGACCAAAAACCAAACAGGCGATTTTAAAAAGACGACAGGTACGCGCCTGTCGTCTTTTTTTGACCAAATTTTTTTTTTTTTATACCAAAAATTAAAATTTCTCCAAACTCGGATATATCATCTGGGGGTCCGAGGGGAGTCCAACGCAGAAGGTTTGGTTGAAATCGGGCCGGTGGTTTTGGAGAAAATGACCAAAAACCAAACAGGCGATTTTAAAAAGACGACAGGTACGCGCCTGTCGTCTTTTTTTGACCAAATTTTTTTTTTTTTTTTTTGACCAAAAATTTAATTTTTCCAAACTCGGATATATCATCTGGGGGTCCGAGGGGAGTCCAACGCAGAAGGTTTGGTTGAAATCGGGCCGGTGGTTTTGGAGAAAATGACCAAAAACCAAACAGGCGATTTTAAAAGACGACAGGTGCGCGCCTGTCTTTTTTTGACCAATTTTTTTTTTTTTTTTGACCAAAAATTAAAATTTCTCCAAACTCGGATATATCATCTGGGGGTCCGAGGGGAGTCCAACGCAGAAGGTTTGGTTGAAATCGGGCCGGTGGTTTTGGAGAAAATGACCAAAAACCAAACAGGCGATTTTAAAAAGACGACAGGTACGCGCCTGTCGTCTTTTTTGACCAATTTTTTTTTTTTTATACCAAAAATTAAAATTTCTCCAAACTCGGATATATCATCTGGGGGTCCGAGGGAGTCCACGCAGAAGGTTTGGTTGAGAAATCGGGCCAGGTGGTTTTGGAGAAAATGGACCAAAAACAAACAGGCGATTTTAAAAAGAGACAGGTGCGCGCCTGGTCTTTTTTTGACCACAATTTTTTTTTTTTTTTGACCAAAAATTAATATTTCTCCAAACTCTGATATTCATCTGGGGGTCCGAGGGAGTCTCAACGCAGGAAGGGGGTTTGGTGAAATCGGGCCGGTGGTTCTTGGAGAAAATGAACCAAAACCTAACAGGCGATTTTTAAAAAGGACGACAGGTACGCGCCTGTCGTCTTTTTTTGACCAAATTTTTTTTTTTTTTTATACCAAAAATTAAAATTTCTCCAAACTCGGATATATCATCTGGGGGTCCGAGGGGAGTCCAACGCAGAAGGTTTGGTTGAAATCGGGCCGGTGGTTTTGGAGAAAATGACCAAAAAACCAAACAGGCGATTTTAAAAAGACGACAGGTACGCGCCTGTCGTCTTTTTTTGACCAAATTTTTTTTTTTTTTTGACCAAAATTTAATTTTTTCCAAACTCGATATATCATCTGGGGTCCGAGGGGATCCAACGCAGAAGGTTTGGTTGAAATCGGGCCGGTGGTTTTGGAGAAAATGACCAAAAACCAAACAGGCGATTTTAAAAAGACGACAGGTACGCGCCTGTCGTCTTTTTTTGACCAATTTTTTTTTTTTTTTATACCAAAAATTAAAATTTCTCCAAACTCGATATATCATCTGGGGGTCCGAGGGGAGTCCAACGCAGAAGGTTTGGTTGAAATCGGGCCGGTGGTTTTGGAGAAATGACCAAAAACCAAACAGGCGATTTTAAAAAGCCCGACAGGTACGCGCCTGTCGTCTTTTTTTGACCAAATTTTTTTTTTTTTTTTTACCAAAAATTTAATTTTCTCCAAAACTCGGATATATCATCTGGGGGTCCGAGGGGAGTCCAACGCAGAAGGTTTGGTGAAATCGGGCCGGTGGTTTTGGAGAAAATGACCAAAAACCAAACAGGCGATTTTAAAAAGACGACAGGTACGCGCCTGTCGTCTTTTTTTGACCAAATTTTTTTTTTTTTTTTTTTGACCAAAAATTTAATTTTTTCCAAACTCGGATATATCATCTGGGGGTCCGAGGGGAGTCCAACGCAGAAGGTTTGGTTGAAATCGGGCCGGTGGTTTTGGAGAAAATGACCAAAAACCAAACAGGCGATTTTAAAAAAGACGACAGGTACGCGCCTGTCGTCTTTTTTTGGACCAATTTTTTTTTTTTTTTTTTTGACCAAAAATTAAAATTTCTCCAAACTCGGATATATCATCTGGGGGTCCGAGAGGGGAGTCCAACGCAGAAGGTTTGGTTGAAATCGGGCCGGTGGTTTTGGAGAAAATGACCAAAAACCAAACAGGCGATTTTAAAAAGACGACAGGTACGCGCCTGTCGTCTTTTTTTGACCAATTTTTTTTTTTTTTTATACCAAAAATTAAATATTTTCCAAAACTCGGATATATCATCTGGGGGTCCGAGGGGAGTCCAACGCAGAAGGTTTGGTTGAATCGGGCCTGGTGGTTTTGGAGAAAATGACCCAAAAACCAAACAGGCGATTTTAAAAAGACGACAGGTACGCGCCTGTCGTCTTTTTTTGACCAATTTTTTTTTTTTTTATACCAAAAATTAAAATTTCTCCAAACTCGGATATATCATCCTGGGGGTCCGAGGGGAGTCCAACGCAGAAGGTTTGGTTGAAATCGGGCCGGTGGTTTTGGAGAAATGACCAAAAACCAAACAGGCGATTTTAAAAAGACGACAGGTACACGCCTGTCGTCTCTTTTTTTTGACCAAATTTTTTTTTTTTTTTTTTGACCAAAAATTAAAATTTCTCCAAACTCGGATATATCATTCCTGGGGGTCCGAGGGGAGTCCAACGCAGAAGGTTTGGTTGAAATCGGGCCGGTGGTTTTGGAGAAAAGTGACCAAAAACCAAACAGGCGATTTTAAAAAGACGACAGGTACGCGCCTGTCGTCTTTTTCTTGACCAATTTTTTTTTTTTTTTATACCAACAATTTAATTTCTCAAACTCGGATATATCATCTGGGGTCCGAGGGGAGTCAACGCAGAAGGTTTGGTTGAAATCGGGCCGGTGGTTTTGGAGGAAAATGACCAAAACCAAACAGGCGATTTTAAAAAGACGACAGGTACGCGCCTGTCGTCCTTTTTTTGACCAATTTTTTTTTTTTTTTTATACCAAAAATTTTCAAATTTCTCCAAACTCGGATATATCATCTGGGGGTCCGAGGGAGTCCAACGCAGAAGGTTTGGTTGAAATCGGGCCGGTGGTTTTGGAGAAAATGACCAAAAACCAAACAGGCGATTTTAAAAAGACGACAGGTACGCGCCTGTCGTCTTTTTTTGACCAAATTTTTTTTTTTTTTTGACCAAAAATTTAATTTTTCCAAACTCGGATATATCATCTGGGGGTCCGAGGGGAGTCCAACGCAGAAGGTTTGGTTGAAATCGGGCCGGTGGTTTTGGAGAAAATGACCAAAAACCAAACAGGCGATTTTAAAAAGACGACAGGTACGCGCCTGTCTTTTTTTGACCAATTTTTTTTTTTTTTTGACCAAAAATTAAAATTTCTCCAAACTCGGATATATCATCTGGGGGTCCGAGGGGAGTCCAACGCAGAAGGTTTGGTTGAAATCGGGCCGGTGGTTTTGGAGAAAATGACCAAAAACCAAACAGGCGATTTTAAAAAGACGACAGGTACGCGCCTGTCGTCTTTTTTTGACCAATTTTTTTTTTTTTTTATACCAAAAATTAAAATTTCTCCAAACTCGGATATATCATCTGGGGGGTCCGAGGGGAGTCCAACGCAGAAGGTTTGGTTGAAATCGGGCCGGTGGTTTTGGAGAAAATGACCAAAAACCAAACAGGCGATTTTAAAAAGACGACAGGTACGCGCCTGTCGTCTTTTTTTGACCAAATTTTTTTTTTTTTTACCAAAAATTAAAATTTCTCCAAACTCGGATATATCATCTGGGGGTCCGAGGGGAGTCCAACGCAGAAGGTTTGGTTGAAATCGGGCCGGTGGTTTTGGAGAAAATGACCAAAAACCAAACAGGCGATTTTAAAAAGACGACAGGTACGCGCCTGTCGTCTTTTTTTGACCAATTTTTTTTTTTTTTTGACCAAAAATTTAAAATTTTCCAAACTCGGATATATCATCTGGGGGTCCGAGGGGAGTCCAACGCAGAAGGTTTGGTTGAAATCGGGCCGGTGGTTTTGGAGAAAATGACCAAAAACCAAACAGGCGATTTTAAAAAGACGACAGGTACGCGCCTGTCTTTTTTTGACCAATTTTTTTTTTTTTTGACCAAAAATTAAAATTTCTCCAAACTCGGATATATCATCTGGGGGTCCGAGGGGAGTCCAACGCAGAAGGTTTGGTTGAAATCGGGCCGGTGGTTTTGGAGAAAATGACCAAAAACCAAACAGGCGATTTTAAAAAGACGACAGGTACGCGCCTGTCGTCTTTTTTTGACCAATTTTTTTTTTTTTATACCAAAAATTAAATTTCTCCAAACTCGGATATATCATCTGGGGGTCCGAGGGGAGTCCAACGCAGAAGGTTTGGTTGAAATCGGGCCGGTGGTTTTGGAGAAAATGACCAAAAACCAAACAGGCGATTTTAAAAAGACGACAGGTACGCGCCTGTCGTCTTTTTTTGACCAATTTTTTTTTTTTTTTTGACCAAAAATTAATTTTTCCAAACTCGGATATATCATCTGGGGGTCCGAGGGGAGTCCAACGCAGAAGGTTTGGTTGAAATCGGGCCGGTGGTTTTGGAGAAAATGACCAAAAACCAAACAGGCGATTTTAAAAAGACGACAGGTACGCGCCTGTCGTTTTTTTGACCAATTTTTTTTTTTTTTTGACCAAAAATTAAAATTTCTCCTCCAAACTCGGATATATCATCTGGGGGTCCGAGGGGAGTCCAACGCAGAAGGTTTGGTTGAAATCGGGCCGGTGGTTTTGGAGAAAATGACCAAAAACCCAAACAGGCGATTTTAAAAAGACGACAGGTACGCGCCTGTCGTCTTTTTTTGACCAAATTTTTTTTTTTTTTACCAAAAATTAAAATTTCTCCAAACTCTGATATATCATCTGGGGGTCCGAGGGAGTCCAACGCAGAAGGTTTGGTTGAAATCGGGCCGGTGGTTTTGGAGAAAATGACCAAAAACCAAACAGGCGATTTTAAAAAGACGACAGGTACGCGCCTGTCTTTTTTTTGACCAATTTTTTTTTTTTTTTTGACCAAAAATTAAAATTCTCCAAACTCGGATATATCATCTGGGGGTCCGAGGGGAGTCCAACGCAGAAGGTTTGGTTGAAATCGGGCCGGTGGTTTTGGAGAAAATGACCAAAAACCAAACAGGCGATTTTAAAAAGACGACAGGTACGCGCCTGTCGTCTTTTTTTGACCAATTTTTTTTTTTTTATACCAAAAATTAAATTTCTCCAAACTCGGATATATCATCTTGGGTCCGAGGGGAGTCCAACGCAGAAGGTTTGGTTGAAATCGGGCCGGTGGTTTTGGAGAAAATGACCAAAAACCAAACAGGCGATTTTAAAAAGACGACAGGTACGCGCCTGTCGTCTTTTTTTGACCAAATTTTTTTTTTTTTTTTGACCAAAAATTAATTTTTTCCAAACTCTGGATATATCATCTGGGGGTCCGAGGGAGTCCAACGCAGAAGGTTTGGTGAAATCGGGCCGGTGGGTTTTGGAGAAAATGACCAAAAACCAAACAGGCGATTTTAAAAAGACGACAGGTACGCGCCTGTCGTCTTTTTTTGACCAATTTTTTTTTTTTTATACCAAAAATTAAAATTTCTCCAAACTCGGATATATCATCTGGGGGTCCGAGGGGAGTCCAACGCAGAAGGTTTGGTTGAAATCGGGCCGGTGGTTTTGGAGAAAATGACCAAAAACCAAACAGGCGATTTTAAAAAGACGACAGGTACGCGCCTGTCGTCTTTTTTTGACCAATTTTTTTTTTTTTTATACCAAAAATTAAAATTTCTCCAAACTCGGATATATCATCTGGGGGTCCGAGGGGAGTCCAACGCAGAAGGTTTGGTTGAAATCGGGCCGGTGGTTTTGGAGAAAATGACCAAAAACCAAACAGGCGATTTTAAAAAGACGACAGGTGCGCGCCTGTCTTTTTTTGACCAATTTTTTTTTTTTTTTTGACCAAAAATTAAAATTTCTCCAAACTCGGATATATCATCTGGGGGTCCGAGGGGAGTCCAACGCAGAAGGTTTGGTTGAAATCGGGCCGGTGGTTTTTGGAGAAAATGACCAAAAACCAAACAGGCGATTTTAAAAAGACGACAGGTACGCGCCTGTCGTCTTTTTTTGACCAAATTTTTTTTTTTTTTTTTGACCAAAAATTTAATTTTTCCAAACTCTGATATATCATCTGGGGTCCGAGGAGTCCAACGCAGAAGGTTTGGTTGAAATCGGGCCGGTGGTTTTGGAGAAAATGACCAAAAACCAAACAGGCGATTTTAAAAAGACGACAGGTACGCGCCTGTCGTCTTTTTTGACCAATTTTTTTTTTTTTTTTATACCAAAAATTAAAATTTCTCCAAACTCGGATATATCATCTGGGGGTCCGAGGGGAGTCCAACGCAGAAGGTTTGGTTGAATAGGGCCGGTGGTTTTGGAGAAAATGACCAAAAACCAAACAGCGATTTTAAAAAGACGACAGTACGCGCCTGTCGTCTTTTTTTGACCAATTTTTTTTTTTTTTATACCA
>NW_028155206.1:0-78305 GCF_905171665.1 Trachurus trachurus | reverse complement strand
AAAGTCCTTAGTACAGGGAAATAGTCTAAGTTATGACATTTATCCACATAAAGAAAGCAAATAAAATCGCCTAAGACGTGTTGTTGGTCCACGCAGCGTGCCTATCAGACGAAGGGAACCGAGACTCAAGCTCAATGGATCTAGGAATTAAAAATCAAATAAAGGAAAAGCAGCTAAAAGAACAAGATAATAGGAAGGGGAAAGGGAAGGAGCAAGTCAAGGATTGAAAGGAAAATGGAGGAACAGGGTGGAAGAAAGAATATCATAATTTAAGACCTTTAATTCAACACAATACGGTGTGAGGTACGATTACGTACGATGTGAGGTACGATTAGGTACTGTGAGGGTATATAAGTGACTCAAGGCAAACAGCCTGTGTTCACTTCACTGTAGGATCAGCTGCCTGAAGAAGGCTTGACAGAAGCCGAAACGTTGCAACGCTGATCTACATTAAAGACTATATGTCTTAATTTTTTGAAACCCCAACCACTTTTGTGGTGGGGAAATAAACTATTTAAATGTCTGTGCTACAACACCACATCATCATTGGTGGTCTGGGCCTTGGGAACTTGGAGTGGGCGTCCGAGTATGGAGAGTGCACTTCGTTTTGAGTGATGTCTACGGCCTGACGGCCTACGACATCACTCTGACAAATCTTTATAACCTAACCCCGCCAGATTCTGCTCGCGTACAAAGCTTCTGGTTTCCTCTGGCCTGGACACACATGATGATGTGTATGAGAGGCTCATTTAGCCCGGCACAGTTGTATTTGTATTTCTCTTTCCACAAACATATCTTTTTATTGCCCTAATGTCAACCAATTTGGAACCATTACCTAAATTCAACCTTTGACCTCTTACTCCAATTTGATCTTCTTCGTCTAAATTCATTTCATTCCAATTAAATCCCTATCCAAACCAAAAAATCCTTCTAGTTTACCCCAATTCCCAAGCCCACGATCTGAAGCTTTGATCTGCAACTCCTTATTTATTTTTATACCTCATCTCATCAGCTGAGTATACCCTAAGTCTTTAAAGTCCTTAGTACAGGGAAATAGTCTAAGTTATGACATTTATCCACATAAAGAAAGCAAATAAAATCGCCTAAGACGTGTTGTTGGTCCACGCAGCGTGCCTATCAGACGAAGGGAACCGAGACTCAAGCTCAATGGATCTAGGAATTAAAAATCAAATAAAGGAAAAGCAGCTAAAAGAACAAGATAATAGGAAGGGGAAAGGGAAGGAGCAAGTCAAGGATTGAAAGGAAAATGGAGGAACAGGGTGGAAGAAAGAATATCATAATTTAAGACCTTTAATTCAACACAATACGGTGTGAGGTACGATTACGTACGATGTGAGGTACGATTAGGTACTGTGAGGGTATATAAGTGACTCAAGGCAAACAGCCTGTGTTCACTTCACTGTAGGATCAGCTGCCTGAAGAAGGCTTGACAGAAGCCGAAACGTTGCAACGCTGATCTACATTAAAGACTATATGTCTTAATTTTTTGAAACCCCAACCACTTTTGTGGTGGGGAAATAAACTATTTAAATGTCTGTGCTACAACACCACATCATCATTGGTGGTCTGGGCCTTGGGAACTTGGAGTGGGCGTCCGAGTATGGAGAGTGCACTTCGTTTTGAGTGATGTCTACGGCCTGACGGCCTACGACATCACTCTGACAAATCTTTATAACCTAACCCCGCCAGATTCTGCTCGCGTACAAAGCTTCTGGTTTCCTCTGGCCTGGACACACATGATGATGTGTATGAGAGGCTCATTTAGCCCGGCACAGTTGTATTTGTATTTCTCTTTCCACAAACATATCTTTTTATTGCCCTAATGTCAACCAATTTGGAACCATTACCTAAATTCAACCTTTGACCTCTTACTCCAATTTGATCTTCTTCGTCTAAATTCATTTCATTCCAATTAAATCCCTATCCAAACCAAAAAATCCTTCTAGTTTACCCCAATTCCCAAGCCCACGATCTGAAGCTTTGATCTGCAACTCCTTATTTATTTTTATACCTCATCTCATCAGCTGAGTATACCCTAAGTCTTTAAAGTCCTTAGTACAGGGAAATAGTCTAAGTTATGACATTTATCCACATAAAGAAAGCAAATAAAATCGCCTAAGACGTGTTGTTGGTCCACGCAGCGTGCCTATCAGACGAAGGGAACCGAGACTCAAGCTCAATGGATCTAGGAATTAAAAATCAAATAAAGGAAAAGCAGCTAAAAGAACAAGATAATAGGAAGGGGAAAGGGAAGGAGCAAGTCAAGGATTGAAAGGAAAATGGAGGAACAGGGTGGAAGAAAGAATATCATAATTTAAGACCTTTAATTCAACACAATACGGTGTGAGGTACGATTACGTACGATGTGAGGTACGATTAGGTACTGTGAGGGTATATAAGTGACTCAAGGCAAACAGCCTGTGTTCACTTCACTGTAGGATCAGCTGCCTGAAGAAGGCTTGACAGAAGCCGAAACGTTGCAACGCTGATCTACATTAAAGACTATATGTCTTAATTTTTTGAAACCCCAACCACTTTTGTGGTGGGGAAATAAACTATTTAAATGTCTGTGCTACAACACCACATCATCATTGGTGGTCTGGGCCTTGGGAACTTGGAGTGGGCGTCCGAGTATGGAGAGTGCACTTCGTTTTGAGTGATGTCTACGGCCTGACGGCCTACGACATCACTCTGACAAATCTTTATAACCTAACCCCGCCAGATTCTGCTCGCGTACAAAGCTTCTGGTTTCCTCTGGCCTGGACACACATGATGATGTGTATGAGAGGCTCATTTAGCCCGGCACAGTTGTATTTGTATTTCTCTTTCCACAAACATATCTTTTTATTGCCCTAATGTCAACCAATTTGGAACCATTACCTAAATTCAACCTTTGACCTCTTACTCCAATTTGATCTTCTTCGTCTAAATTCATTTCATTCCAATTAAATCCCTATCCAAACCAAAAAATCCTTCTAGTTTACCCCAATTCCCAAGCCCACGATCTGAAGCTTTGATCTGCAACTCCTTATTTATTTTTATACCTCATCTCATCAGCTGAGTATACCCTAAGTCTTTAAAGTCCTTAGTACAGGGAAATAGTCTAAGTTATGACATTTATCCACATAAAGAAAGCAAATAAAATCGCCTAAGACGTGTTGTTGGTCCACGCAGCGTGCCTATCAGACGAAGGGAACCGAGACTCAAGCTCAATGGATCTAGGAATTAAAAATCAAATAAAGGAAAAGCAGCTAAAAGAACAAGATAATAGGAAGGGGAAAGGGAAGGAGCAAGTCAAGGATTGAAAGGAAAATGGAGGAACAGGGTGGAAGAAAGAATATCATAATTTAAGACCTTTAATTCAACACAATACGGTGTGAGGTACGATTACGTACGATGTGAGGTACGATTAGGTACTGTGAGGGTATATAAGTGACTCAAGGCAAACAGCCTGTGTTCACTTCACTGTAGGATCAGCTGCCTGAAGAAGGCTTGACAGAAGCCGAAACGTTGCAACGCTGATCTACATTAAAGACTATATGTCTTAATTTTTTGAAACCCCAACCACTTTTGTGGTGGGGAAATAAACTATTTAAATGTCTGTGCTACAACACCACATCATCATTGGTGGTCTGGGCCTTGGGAACTTGGAGTGGGCGTCCGAGTATGGAGAGTGCACTTCGTTTTGAGTGATGTCTACGGCCTGACGGCCTACGACATCACTCTGACAAATCTTTATAACCTAACCCCGCCAGATTCTGCTCGCGTACAAAGCTTCTGGTTTCCTCTGGCCTGGACACACATGATGATGTGTATGAGAGGCTCATTTAGCCCGGCACAGTTGTATTTGTATTTCTCTTTCCACAAACATATCTTTTTATTGCCCTAATGTCAACCAATTTGGAACCATTACCTAAATTCAACCTTTGACCTCTTACTCCAATTTGATCTTCTTCGTCTAAATTCATTTCATTCCAATTAAATCCCTATCCAAACCAAAAAATCCTTCTAGTTTACCCCAATTCCCAAGCCCACGATCTGAAGCTTTGATCTGCAACTCCTTATTTATTTTTATACCTCATCTCATCAGCTGAGTATACCCTAAGTCTTTAAAGTCCTTAGTACAGGGAAATAGTCTAAGTTATGACATTTATCCACATAAAGAAAGCAAATAAAATCGCCTAAGACGTGTTGTTGGTCCACGCAGCGTGCCTATCAGACGAAGGGAACCGAGACTCAAGCTCAATGGATCTAGGAATTAAAAATCAAATAAAGGAAAAGCAGCTAAAAGAACAAGATAATAGGAAGGGGAAAGGGAAGGAGCAAGTCAAGGATTGAAAGGAAAATGGAGGAACAGGGTGGAAGAAAGAATATCATAATTTAAGACCTTTAATTCAACACAATACGGTGTGAGGTACGATTACGTACGATGTGAGGTACGATTAGGTACTGTGAGGGTATATAAGTGACTCAAGGCAAACAGCCTGTGTTCACTTCACTGTAGGATCAGCTGCCTGAAGAAGGCTTGACAGAAGCCGAAACGTTGCAACGCTGATCTACATTAAAGACTATATGTCTTAATTTTTTGAAACCCCAACCACTTTTGTGGTGGGGAAATAAACTATTTAAATGTCTGTGCTACAACACCACATCATCATTGGTGGTCTGGGCCTTGGGAACTTGGAGTGGGCGTCCGAGTATGGAGAGTGCACTTCGTTTTGAGTGATGTCTACGGCCTGACGGCCTACGACATCACTCTGACAAATCTTTATAACCTAACCCCGCCAGATTCTGCTCGCGTACAAAGCTTCTGGTTTCCTCTGGCCTGGACACACATGATGATGTGTATGAGAGGCTCATTTAGCCCGGCACAGTTGTATTTGTATTTCTCTTTCCACAAACATATCTTTTTATTGCCCTAATGTCAACCAATTTGGAACCATTACCTAAATTCAACCTTTGACCTCTTACTCCAATTTGATCTTCTTCGTCTAAATTCATTTCATTCCAATTAAATCCCTATCCAAACCAAAAAATCCTTCTAGTTTACCCCAATTCCCAAGCCCACGATCTGAAGCTTTGATCTGCAACTCCTTATTTATTTTTATACCTCATCTCATCAGCTGAGTATACCCTAAGTCTTTAAAGTCCTTAGTACAGGGAAATAGTCTAAGTTATGACATTTATCCACATAAAGAAAGCAAATAAAATCGCCTAAGACGTGTTGTTGGTCCACGCAGCGTGCCTATCAGACGAAGGGAACCGAGACTCAAGCTCAATGGATCTAGGAATTAAAAATCAAATAAAGGAAAAGCAGCTAAAAGAACAAGATAATAGGAAGGGGAAAGGGAAGGAGCAAGTCAAGGATTGAAAGGAAAATGGAGGAACAGGGTGGAAGAAAGAATATCATAATTTAAGACCTTTAATTCAACACAATACGGTGTGAGGTACGATTACGTACGATGTGAGGTACGATTAGGTACTGTGAGGGTATATAAGTGACTCAAGGCAAACAGCCTGTGTTCACTTCACTGTAGGATCAGCTGCCTGAAGAAGGCTTGACAGAAGCCGAAACGTTGCAACGCTGATCTACATTAAAGACTATATGTCTTAATTTTTTGAAACCCCAACCACTTTTGTGGTGGGGAAATAAACTATTTAAATGTCTGTGCTACAACACCACATCATCATTGGTGGTCTGGGCCTTGGGAACTTGGAGTGGGCGTCCGAGTATGGAGAGTGCACTTCGTTTTGAGTGATGTCTACGGCCTGACGGCCTACGACATCACTCTGACAAATCTTTATAACCTAACCCCGCCAGATTCTGCTCGCGTACAAAGCTTCTGGTTTCCTCTGGCCTGGACACACATGATGATGTGTATGAGAGGCTCATTTAGCCCGGCACAGTTGTATTTGTATTTCTCTTTCCACAAACATATCTTTTTATTGCCCTAATGTCAACCAATTTGGAACCATTACCTAAATTCAACCTTTGACCTCTTACTCCAATTTGATCTTCTTCGTCTAAATTCATTTCATTCCAATTAAATCCCTATCCAAACCAAAAAATCCTTCTAGTTTACCCCAATTCCCAAGCCCACGATCTGAAGCTTTGATCTGCAACTCCTTATTTATTTTTATACCTCATCTCATCAGCTGAGTATACCCTAAGTCTTTAAAGTCCTTAGTACAGGGAAATAGTCTAAGTTATGACATTTATCCACATAAAGAAAGCAAATAAAATCGCCTAAGACGTGTTGTTGGTCCACGCAGCGTGCCTATCAGACGAAGGGAACCGAGACTCAAGCTCAATGGATCTAGGAATTAAAAATCAAATAAAGGAAAAGCAGCTAAAAGAACAAGATAATAGGAAGGGGAAAGGGAAGGAGCAAGTCAAGGATTGAAAGGAAAATGGAGGAACAGGGTGGAAGAAAGAATATCATAATTTAAGACCTTTAATTCAACACAATACGGTGTGAGGTACGATTACGTACGATGTGAGGTACGATTAGGTACTGTGAGGGTATATAAGTGACTCAAGGCAAACAGCCTGTGTTCACTTCACTGTAGGATCAGCTGCCTGAAGAAGGCTTGACAGAAGCCGAAACGTTGCAACGCTGATCTACATTAAAGACTATATGTCTTAATTTTTTGAAACCCCAACCACTTTTGTGGTGGGGAAATAAACTATTTAAATGTCTGTGCTACAACACCACATCATCATTGGTGGTCTGGGCCTTGGGAACTTGGAGTGGGCGTCCGAGTATGGAGAGTGCACTTCGTTTTGAGTGATGTCTACGGCCTGACGGCCTACGACATCACTCTGACAAATCTTTATAACCTAACCCCGCCAGATTCTGCTCGCGTACAAAGCTTCTGGTTTCCTCTGGCCTGGACACACATGATGATGTGTATGAGAGGCTCATTTAGCCCGGCACAGTTGTATTTGTATTTCTCTTTCCACAAACATATCTTTTTATTGCCCTAATGTCAACCAATTTGGAACCATTACCTAAATTCAACCTTTGACCTCTTACTCCAATTTGATCTTCTTCGTCTAAATTCATTTCATTCCAATTAAATCCCTATCCAAACCAAAAAATCCTTCTAGTTTACCCCAATTCCCAAGCCCACGATCTGAAGCTTTGATCTGCAACTCCTTATTTATTTTTATACCTCATCTCATCAGCTGAGTATACCCTAAGTCTTTAAAGTCCTTAGTACAGGGAAATAGTCTAAGTTATGACATTTATCCACATAAAGAAAGCAAATAAAATCGCCTAAGACGTGTTGTTGGTCCACGCAGCGTGCCTATCAGACGAAGGGAACCGAGACTCAAGCTCAATGGATCTAGGAATTAAAAATCAAATAAAGGAAAAGCAGCTAAAAGAACAAGATAATAGGAAGGGGAAAGGGAAGGAGCAAGTCAAGGATTGAAAGGAAAATGGAGGAACAGGGTGGAAGAAAGAATATCATAATTTAAGACCTTTAATTCAACACAATACGGTGTGAGGTACGATTACGTACGATGTGAGGTACGATTAGGTACTGTGAGGGTATATAAGTGACTCAAGGCAAACAGCCTGTGTTCACTTCACTGTAGGATCAGCTGCCTGAAGAAGGCTTGACAGAAGCCGAAACGTTGCAACGCTGATCTACATTAAAGACTATATGTCTTAATTTTTTGAAACCCCAACCACTTTTGTGGTGGGGAAATAAACTATTTAAATGTCTGTGCTACAACACCACATCATCATTGGTGGTCTGGGCCTTGGGAACTTGGAGTGGGCGTCCGAGTATGGAGAGTGCACTTCGTTTTGAGTGATGTCTACGGCCTGACGGCCTACGACATCACTCTGACAAATCTTTATAACCTAACCCCGCCAGATTCTGCTCGCGTACAAAGCTTCTGGTTTCCTCTGGCCTGGACACACATGATGATGTGTATGAGAGGCTCATTTAGCCCGGCACAGTTGTATTTGTATTTCTCTTTCCACAAACATATCTTTTTATTGCCCTAATGTCAACCAATTTGGAACCATTACCTAAATTCAACCTTTGACCTCTTACTCCAATTTGATCTTCTTCGTCTAAATTCATTTCATTCCAATTAAATCCCTATCCAAACCAAAAAATCCTTCTAGTTTACCCCAATTCCCAAGCCCACGATCTGAAGCTTTGATCTGCAACTCCTTATTTATTTTTATACCTCATCTCATCAGCTGAGTATACCCTAAGTCTTTAAAGTCCTTAGTACAGGGAAATAGTCTAAGTTATGACATTTATCCACATAAAGAAAGCAAATAAAATCGCCTAAGACGTGTTGTTGGTCCACGCAGCGTGCCTATCAGACGAAGGGAACCGAGACTCAAGCTCAATGGATCTAGGAATTAAAAATCAAATAAAGGAAAAGCAGCTAAAAGAACAAGATAATAGGAAGGGGAAAGGGAAGGAGCAAGTCAAGGATTGAAAGGAAAATGGAGGAACAGGGTGGAAGAAAGAATATCATAATTTAAGACCTTTAATTCAACACAATACGGTGTGAGGTACGATTACGTACGATGTGAGGTACGATTAGGTACTGTGAGGGTATATAAGTGACTCAAGGCAAACAGCCTGTGTTCACTTCACTGTAGGATCAGCTGCCTGAAGAAGGCTTGACAGAAGCCGAAACGTTGCAACGCTGATCTACATTAAAGACTATATGTCTTAATTTTTTGAAACCCCAACCACTTTTGTGGTGGGGAAATAAACTATTTAAATGTCTGTGCTACAACACCACATCATCATTGGTGGTCTGGGCCTTGGGAACTTGGAGTGGGCGTCCGAGTATGGAGAGTGCACTTCGTTTTGAGTGATGTCTACGGCCTGACGGCCTACGACATCACTCTGACAAATCTTTATAACCTAACCCCGCCAGATTCTGCTCGCGTACAAAGCTTCTGGTTTCCTCTGGCCTGGACACACATGATGATGTGTATGAGAGGCTCATTTAGCCCGGCACAGTTGTATTTGTATTTCTCTTTCCACAAACATATCTTTTTATTGCCCTAATGTCAACCAATTTGGAACCATTACCTAAATTCAACCTTTGACCTCTTACTCCAATTTGATCTTCTTCGTCTAAATTCATTTCATTCCAATTAAATCCCTATCCAAACCAAAAAATCCTTCTAGTTTACCCCAATTCCCAAGCCCACGATCTGAAGCTTTGATCTGCAACTCCTTATTTATTTTTATACCTCATCTCATCAGCTGAGTATACCCTAAGTCTTTAAAGTCCTTAGTACAGGGAAATAGTCTAAGTTATGACATTTATCCACATAAAGAAAGCAAATAAAATCGCCTAAGACGTGTTGTTGGTCCACGCAGCGTGCCTATCAGACGAAGGGAACCGAGACTCAAGCTCAATGGATCTAGGAATTAAAAATCAAATAAAGGAAAAGCAGCTAAAAGAACAAGATAATAGGAAGGGGAAAGGGAAGGAGCAAGTCAAGGATTGAAAGGAAAATGGAGGAACAGGGTGGAAGAAAGAATATCATAATTTAAGACCTTTAATTCAACACAATACGGTGTGAGGTACGATTACGTACGATGTGAGGTACGATTAGGTACTGTGAGGGTATATAAGTGACTCAAGGCAAACAGCCTGTGTTCACTTCACTGTAGGATCAGCTGCCTGAAGAAGGCTTGACAGAAGCCGAAACGTTGCAACGCTGATCTACATTAAAGACTATATGTCTTAATTTTTTGAAACCCCAACCACTTTTGTGGTGGGGAAATAAACTATTTAAATGTCTGTGCTACAACACCACATCATCATTGGTGGTCTGGGCCTTGGGAACTTGGAGTGGGCGTCCGAGTATGGAGAGTGCACTTCGTTTTGAGTGATGTCTACGGCCTGACGGCCTACGACATCACTCTGACAAATCTTTATAACCTAACCCCGCCAGATTCTGCTCGCGTACAAAGCTTCTGGTTTCCTCTGGCCTGGACACACATGATGATGTGTATGAGAGGCTCATTTAGCCCGGCACAGTTGTATTTGTATTTCTCTTTCCACAAACATATCTTTTTATTGCCCTAATGTCAACCAATTTGGAACCATTACCTAAATTCAACCTTTGACCTCTTACTCCAATTTGATCTTCTTCGTCTAAATTCATTTCATTCCAATTAAATCCCTATCCAAACCAAAAAATCCTTCTAGTTTACCCCAATTCCCAAGCCCACGATCTGAAGCTTTGATCTGCAACTCCTTATTTATTTTTATACCTCATCTCATCAGCTGAGTATACCCTAAGTCTTTAAAGTCCTTAGTACAGGGAAATAGTCTAAGTTATGACATTTATCCACATAAAGAAAGCAAATAAAATCGCCTAAGACGTGTTGTTGGTCCACGCAGCGTGCCTATCAGACGAAGGGAACCGAGACTCAAGCTCAATGGATCTAGGAATTAAAAATCAAATAAAGGAAAAGCAGCTAAAAGAACAAGATAATAGGAAGGGGAAAGGGAAGGAGCAAGTCAAGGATTGAAAGGAAAATGGAGGAACAGGGTGGAAGAAAGAATATCATAATTTAAGACCTTTAATTCAACACAATACGGTGTGAGGTACGATTACGTACGATGTGAGGTACGATTAGGTACTGTGAGGGTATATAAGTGACTCAAGGCAAACAGCCTGTGTTCACTTCACTGTAGGATCAGCTGCCTGAAGAAGGCTTGACAGAAGCCGAAACGTTGCAACGCTGATCTACATTAAAGACTATATGTCTTAATTTTTTGAAACCCCAACCACTTTTGTGGTGGGGAAATAAACTATTTAAATGTCTGTGCTACAACACCACATCATCATTGGTGGTCTGGGCCTTGGGAACTTGGAGTGGGCGTCCGAGTATGGAGAGTGCACTTCGTTTTGAGTGATGTCTACGGCCTGACGGCCTACGACATCACTCTGACAAATCTTTATAACCTAACCCCGCCAGATTCTGCTCGCGTACAAAGCTTCTGGTTTCCTCTGGCCTGGACACACATGATGATGTGTATGAGAGGCTCATTTAGCCCGGCACAGTTGTATTTGTATTTCTCTTTCCACAAACATATCTTTTTATTGCCCTAATGTCAACCAATTTGGAACCATTACCTAAATTCAACCTTTGACCTCTTACTCCAATTTGATCTTCTTCGTCTAAATTCATTTCATTCCAATTAAATCCCTATCCAAACCAAAAAATCCTTCTAGTTTACCCCAATTCCCAAGCCCACGATCTGAAGCTTTGATCTGCAACTCCTTATTTATTTTTATACCTCATCTCATCAGCTGAGTATACCCTAAGTCTTTAAAGTCCTTAGTACAGGGAAATAGTCTAAGTTATGACATTTATCCACATAAAGAAAGCAAATAAAATCGCCTAAGACGTGTTGTTGGTCCACGCAGCGTGCCTATCAGACGAAGGGAACCGAGACTCAAGCTCAATGGATCTAGGAATTAAAAATCAAATAAAGGAAAAGCAGCTAAAAGAACAAGATAATAGGAAGGGGAAAGGGAAGGAGCAAGTCAAGGATTGAAAGGAAAATGGAGGAACAGGGTGGAAGAAAGAATATCATAATTTAAGACCTTTAATTCAACACAATACGGTGTGAGGTACGATTACGTACGATGTGAGGTACGATTAGGTACTGTGAGGGTATATAAGTGACTCAAGGCAAACAGCCTGTGTTCACTTCACTGTAGGATCAGCTGCCTGAAGAAGGCTTGACAGAAGCCGAAACGTTGCAACGCTGATCTACATTAAAGACTATATGTCTTAATTTTTTGAAACCCCAACCACTTTTGTGGTGGGGAAATAAACTATTTAAATGTCTGTGCTACAACACCACATCATCATTGGTGGTCTGGGCCTTGGGAACTTGGAGTGGGCGTCCGAGTATGGAGAGTGCACTTCGTTTTGAGTGATGTCTACGGCCTGACGGCCTACGACATCACTCTGACAAATCTTTATAACCTAACCCCGCCAGATTCTGCTCGCGTACAAAGCTTCTGGTTTCCTCTGGCCTGGACACACATGATGATGTGTATGAGAGGCTCATTTAGCCCGGCACAGTTGTATTTGTATTTCTCTTTCCACAAACATATCTTTTTATTGCCCTAATGTCAACCAATTTGGAACCATTACCTAAATTCAACCTTTGACCTCTTACTCCAATTTGATCTTCTTCGTCTAAATTCATTTCATTCCAATTAAATCCCTATCCAAACCAAAAAATCCTTCTAGTTTACCCCAATTCCCAAGCCCACGATCTGAAGCTTTGATCTGCAACTCCTTATTTATTTTTATACCTCATCTCATCAGCTGAGTATACCCTAAGTCTTTAAAGTCCTTAGTACAGGGAAATAGTCTAAGTTATGACATTTATCCACATAAAGAAAGCAAATAAAATCGCCTAAGACGTGTTGTTGGTCCACGCAGCGTGCCTATCAGACGAAGGGAACCGAGACTCAAGCTCAATGGATCTAGGAATTAAAAATCAAATAGAGGAAAAGCAGCTAAAAGAACAAGATAATAGGAAGGGGAAAGGGAAGGAGCAAGTCAAGGATTGAAAGGAAAATGGAGGAACAGGGTGGAAGAAAGAATATCATAATTTAAGACCTTTAATTCAACACAATACGGTGTGAGGTACGATTACGTACGATGTGAGGTACGATTAGGTACTGTGAGGGTATATAAGTGACTCAAGGCAAACAGCCGGTGTTCACTTCACTGTAGGATCAGCTGCCTGAAGAAGGCTTGACAGAAGCCGAAACGTTGCAACGCTGATCTACATTAAAGACTATATGTCTTAATTTTTTGAAACCCCAACCACTTTTGTGGTGGGGAAATAAACTATTTAAATGTCTGTGCTACAACACCACATCATCATTGGTGGTCTGGGCCTTGGGAACTTGGAGTGGGCGTCCGAGTATGGAGAGTGCACTTCGTTTTGAGTGATGTCTACGGCCTGACGGCCTACGACATCACTCTGACAAATTTTCATAACCTAACCCCGCCAGATTCTGCTCGCGTACAAAGCTTCTGGTTTCCTCTGGCCTGGACACACATGATGATGTGTATGAGAGGCTCATTTAGCCCGGCACAGTTGTATTTGTATTTCTCTTTCCACAAACATATCTTTTTATTGCCCTAATGTCAACCAATTTGGAACCATTACCTAAATTCAACCTTTGACCTCTTACTCCAATTTGATCTTCTTCGTCTAAATTCATTTCATTCCAATTAAATCCCTATCCAAACCAAAAAATCCTTCTAGTTTACCCCAATTCCCAAGCCCACGATCTGAAGCTTTGATCTGCAACTCCTTATTTATTTTTATACCTCATCTCATCAGCTGAGTATACCCTAAGTCTTTAAAGTCCTTAGTACAGGGAAATAGTCTAAGTTATGACATTTATCCACATAAAGAAAGCAAATAAAATCGCCTAAGACGTGTTGTTGGTCCACGCAGCGTGCCTATCAGACGAAGGGAACCGAGACTCAAGCTCAATGGATCTAGGAATTAAAAATCAAATAAAGGAAGAGCAGCTAGAAGAACAAGATAATAGGAAGGGGAAAGGGAAGGAGCAAGTCAAGGATTGAAAGGAAAATGGAGGAACAGGGTGGAAGAAAGAATATCATAATTTAAGACCTTTAATTCAACACAATACGGTGTGAGGTACGATTACGTACGATGTGAGGTACGATTAGGTACTGTGAGGGTATATAAGTGACTCAAGGCAAACAGCCTGTGTTCACTTCACTGTAGGATCAGCTGCCTGAAGAAGGCTTGACAGAAGCCGAAACGTTGCAACGCTGATCTACATTAAAGACTATATGTCTTAATTTTTTGAAACCCCAACCACTTTTGTGGTGGGGAAATAAACTATTTAAATGTCTGTGCTACAACACCACATCATCATTGGTGGTCTGGGCCTTGGGAACTTGGAGTGGGCGTCCGAGTATGGAGAGTGCACTTCGTTTTGAGTGATGTCTACGGCCTGACGGCCTACGACATCACTCTGACAAATTTTCATAACCTAACCCCGCCAGATTCTGCTCGCGTACAAAGCTTCTGGTTTCCTCTGGCCTGGACACACATGATGATGTGTATGAGAGGCTCATTTAGCCCGGCACAGTTGTATTTGTATTTCTCTTTCCACAAACATATCTTTTTATTGCCCTAATGTCAACCAATTTGGAACCATTACCTAAATTCAACCTTTGACCTCTTACTCCAATTTGATCTTCTTCGTCTAAATTCATTTCATTCCAATTAAATCCCTATCCAAACCAAAAAATCCTTCTAGTTTACCCCAATTCCCAAGCCCACGATCTGAAGCTTTGATCTGCAACTCCTTATTTATTTTTATACCTCATCTCATCAGCTGAGTATACCCTAAGTCTTTAAAGTCCTTAGTACAGGGAAATAGTCTAAGTTATGACATTTATCCACATAAAGAAAGCAAATAAAATCGCCTAAGACGTGTTGTTGGTCCACGCAGCGTGCCTATCAGACGAAGGGAACCGAGACTCAAGCTCAATGGATCTAGGAATTAAAAATCAAATAAAGGAAGAGCAGCTAGAAGAACAAGATAATAGGAAGGGGAAAGGGAAGGAGCAAGTCAAGGATTGAAAGGAAAATGGAGGAACAGGGTGGAAGAAAGAATATCATAATTTAAGACCTTTAATTCAACACAATACGGTGTGAGGTACGATTACGTACGATGTGAGGTACGATTAGGTACTGTGAGGGTATATAAGTGACTCAAGGCAAACAGCCTGTGTTCACTTCACTGTAGGATCAGCTGCCTGAAGAAGGCTTGACAGAAGCCGAAACGTTGCAACGCTGATCTACATTAAAGACTATATGTCTTAATTTTTTGAAACCCCAACCACTTTTGTGGTGGGGAAATAAACTATTTAAATGTCTGTGCTACAACACCACATCATCATTGGTGGTCTGGGCCTTGGGAACTTGGAGTGGGCGTCCGAGTATGGAGAGTGCACTTCGTTTTGAGTGATGTCTACGGCCTGACGGCCTACGACATCACTCTGACAAATTTTCATAACCTAACCCTAACCCTAACCCTAACCCTAACCCCTAACCCTAACCCCCTAACCCTAACCGAGGACGCGTGACCAGAAAAGATGCCAGACAGCGGGCAAAAGATAGGAGAGAAGCATGGGCAAGACCACGTTATTTCACGGTCCTGGTACCCCGCGGCTGGATTCCAGGAATTGGTGGGTGAACAGGCTCGCATGGTGAGCGAGTTCTCCTAGTGGTCAGGTTCCAGGAAATGAACCTCCATGCCGTCTGCACCAAGGGCGCGGGTTACGTTAACGTTAACCATAACCCGCCGTGGTTAGGGTTAACACTAACCATAACCCCCCGCACCCTCCAAGTATGATTCTTGGAATTCTTCGTTGTACCAGAACCTGCTTGGAAACAAAGCGGGGGGAGGGGATTTAAGGGCGGGTGAACAGGCTCGCATGGTGAGCGAGTTCTCCTAGTGGTCAGGTTCCAGGAAATGAACCTCCATGCCGTCTGCACCAAGGGCGCGGGTTACGTTAACGTTAACCATAACCCGCCGTGGTTAGGGTTAACACTAACCATAACCCCCCGCACCCTCCACGTATGATTCTTGGAATTCTTCGTTGTACCAGAACCTGCTTGGAAACAAAGCGGGGGGAGGGGATTTAAGGGCGGGTGAACAGGCTCGCATGGTGAGCGAGTTCTCCTAGTGGTCAGGTTCCAGGAAATGAACCTCCATGCCGTCTGCACCAAGGGCGCGGGTTACGTTAACGTTAACCATGATCCGCCGTGGTTAGGGTTAACCCTAACCATAACCCCCCCGCCACCCTCAACGTATGATTCTTGGAATTCTTCGTTGTACCAGAACGAAGGAATTGGTGGGTGAACAGAAAAGACTCCAGACAGCGGGCAAAAGACAGGAGAGAAGCATGGATAAGTCCACGTTATTCCGTGGTCCTGGTACCCCGAGGCTGAATTCCAGGAAATCCACGCATGATTCTTGGAATTCTTCAAGAGTCCGGAGGGAAGTATGGGTAAGTTTATTTTCCGGAAAAGGGACCTCCATGCTGTCTCTACCGACGACGCGTGCCCCGAAAAGACGCCAGACATCTGGCAGAAGACAGGAGAAAAGGACGGGTAAGTCGACTTTCCCGAAAACGGACCTCCATGCTTTCTCTACCGAGGACGCGTGCCCAGAGAGGACGCCAGCCAGCGGGCAGGGACGGGTAAGTTAAGGTTCCTTCGCGATCCCGGTACCCTAACGTAGATTCCAGGATTTCCAAGCCTGTTTCATGGAATTATTCGGTGTACCAGGACCACAAACTTTTTGGAGCGCGGGCTGCTTGGACATCATTCCGGGCGGGTGGTGCTTAAGGGTGGGTGAACAGGCTCGCATGGTGAGCGAGGTCTCCTTGTGGTCAGGTTCCAGGAAATGGAGGGAGATGCATGCCCTCCTCAGGCAGATGCCCCCGAACATTGCCTGAGTGAGGGGGTGTTTTCAGAGTGAATGGTGGGTAAGTCGACTTTCCTGAAAACGGACGTCCATGCTGTCTCTACCGAGGACTCGTGCCCCGAAAAGACGCCAGACATCTGGCAGAAGACAGGAGAAAAGGACGGGTAAGTCGACTTTCCCGAAAACGGACCTCCATGCTCTCTCTACCGAGGACGCGTGCCCAGAGAGGACGCCAGCCAGCGGGCAGGGACGGGTAAGTTAAGGTTCCTTCGCGATCCCGGTACCCTAACGTAGATTCCAGGATTTCCAAGCCTGTTTCATGGAATTATTCGGTGTACCAGGACCACGAACTTTTTGGAGCGCGGGCTGCTTGGACATCATTCCGGGCGGGGGGTGCTTAAGGGTCAGTTTCCTGGAAGTGGAGGGAGATGCATTCCCTCTTCAGGCAGATGCCCCCGAACATTGCCTGAGTGAGCGGGTGTTTTCAGAGTGAATGGTGGGTAAGTCGACTTTCCCGAAAACGGACGTCCATGTTAAGGGTGGGTGAACAGGCTCGCATGGTGAGCGAGGTCTCCTTGTGGTCAGGTTCCAGGAATTGGAGGGAGATGCATGCCCTCCTCAGGCAGATGCCCCCGAACATTGCCTGAGTGAGGGGGTGTTTTCAGAGTGAATGGTGGGTAAGTCGACTTTCCCGAAAACGGACCTCCATGTTAAGGGTGGGTGAACAGGCTCGCATGGTGAGCGAGGTCTCCTTGTGGTCAGGTTCCAGGAAATGGAGGGAGATGCATGCCCTCCTCAGGCAGATGCCCCCGAACATTGCCTGAGTGAGGGGGTGTTTTCAGAGTGAATGGTGGGTAAGTCGACTTTCCTGAAAACGGACGTCCATGCTGTCTCTACCGAGGACTCGTGCCCCGAAAAGACGCCAGACATCTGGCAGAAGACAGGAGAAAAGGACGGGTAAGTCGACTTTCCCGAAAACGGACCTCCATGCTCTCTCTACCGAGGACGCGTGCCCAGAGAGGACGCCAGCCAGCGGGCAGGGACGGGTAAGTTAAGGTTCCTTCGCGATCCCGGTACCCTAACGTAGATTCCAGGATTTCCAAGCCTGTTTCATGGAATTATTCGGTGTACCAGGACCACGAAGTTTTTGGAGCGCGGGCTGCTTGGACATCATTCCGGGCGGGGGGTGCTTAAGGGTCAGTTTCCTGGAAGTGGAGGGAGATGCATTCCCTCTTCAGGCAGATGCCCCCGAACATTGCCTGAGTGAGCGGGTGTTTTCAGAGTGAATGGTGGGTAAGTCGACCTTCCCGAAAACGGACGTCCATGTTAAGGGTGGGTGAACAGGCTCGCATGGTGAGCGAGGTCTCCTGGTGGGTGAACAGGCTCGCGTGGTGAGCGAGGTCTCCTAGTGGTCAGGTTCCAGGAAATGGAGGGAGATGCATGCCCTCCTCAGGCAGATGCCCCCGAGCATTGCCTGAGTGAGGGGGTGTTTTCAGAGTGAATGGTGGGTAAGTCGACTTTCCGGAAAAGGTACGTCCACGCGGTGAGTGTCAAGGAGGCATGCCCGTGCCAACATTGCTTGAGAAGAGAGGGCGAGGGTGAGGAGTGAAGGTTGGTTAATTTCAGGGTTCCGGAAAAGGTACGTCCACGCGGTCGGTGAGGTGGTCATGGGACGCGTGCGTGCCGGGGACCCATCGCCTTACCGAGGGTAAGTTGGACGGGTGGGTATGTTCATGTTCCGGAAAAGGTACCTCCGGGCCCTGGAACCACGAGGACGCATTCCCGGGAAAGACCGACCGACCGACCGACCGACCGACCGACCGACCGACCGACCGACCGACGCATTCCCGGGACCGACGCCTGAAAGACGGTAAGTTTCACGAGTGTGAAGGGTGGCTATTTTAATGTTCCGGAAATTGGACCTCCGGGTCCCCAACTACAAGGACGGATTCCCGGGACCGACGCCTGGAAGACGGTAAGTTTCACGAGTGTGAAGGGTGGGTAAATTCGTGTTCCGGAAATTGGACCTCCAGGTCCCCAACTACAAGGACGGATTCCCGGGACCGACGCCTGGCTGACGGTAAGTTTCACGAGTGTGAAGGGTGGCTATTTTAATGTTCCGGAAATTGGACCTCCGGGTCCCCAACTACAAGGACGGATTCCCGGGACCGACGCCTGGCTGACGGTAAGTTTCACGAGTGTGAAGGGTGGGTTTGTTCGTGTTACGGAAATTGGACCTCCTGGTCCCCAACTACAAGGACGGATTCCCGGGACCGACGCCTGGAAGACGGTAAGTCTCACGAGTGTGAAGGGTGGCTATTTTAATGTTCCGGAAATTGGACCTCCGGGTCCCCAACTACAAGGACGGATTCCCGGGACCGACGCCTGGCTGACGGTAAGTTTCACGAGTGTGAAGGGTGGGTATTTTAATGTTCCGGAAATTGGACCTCCGGGTCCCCAACTACAAGGACGGATTCCCGGGACCGACGCCTGGAAGACGGTAAGTTTCACGAGTGTGAAGGGTGGGTTTGTTCGTGTTCCGGAAATTGGACCTCCGGGTCCCCAACTACAAGGACGGATTCCCGGGACCGACGCCTGGCTGACGGTAAGTTTCACGAGTGTGAAGGGTGGGTTTGTTCGTGTTACGGAAATTGGACCTCCGGGTCCCCAACTACAAGGACGGATTCCCGGGACCGACGCCTGGAAGACGGTAAGTCTCACGAGTGTGAAGGGTGGCTATTTTAATGTTCCGGAAATTGGACCTCCGGGTCCCCAACTACAAGGACGGATTCCCGGGACCGACGCCTGGCTGACGGTAAGTTTCACGAGTGTGAAGGGTGGGTATTTTAATGTTCCGGAAATTGGACCTCCGGGTCCCCAACTACAAGGACGGATTCCCGGGACCGACGCCTGAAAGACGGTAAGTTTCACGAGTGTGAAGGGTGGGTATTTTAATGTTCCGGAAATTGGACCTCCGGGTCCCCAACTACAAGGACGGATTCCCGGGACCGACGCCTGGCAGACGGTAAGTTTCACGAGTGTGAAGGGTGGCTATTTTAATGTTCCGGAAATTGGACCTCCGGGTCCCCAACTACAAGGACGGATTCCCGGGACCGACGCCTGGAAGACGGTAAGTTTCACGAGTGTGAAGGGTGGGTTTGTTCGTTTCCTGGAAAATATGCTAGTAAACCATAAGCCTACCTAAGTGTCTGCTTTTCGATTTCTCCAATAAATCAACCATTAGAGTTTGACAAAAACAATCAAACAAAAACTTGATTCACACAACAAAAACTTTATTATTATTCCAGGAAATAGGGAAAATATTTCCAGGAATAGAACCAGAGTTCAATGGGCCTATTTTCGGAACGGGTGCTCTCGAGTCAATATCTCGGCCTCGACCACTTCCCTAACCTTATCCGTCCGAAACCAGGAAAAAAACACACCATGATGTATTTATGGTTACCCCATTGATCTTCGTGGTACTGGGACCCCAAGGTTGGATTGATTTCAGGAAATAGGGAAAATATTTCCTGGAATAGAACCAGAGTTCAATGGGCCTATTTTCACGAAGAGTACGCTCTATCGAGCCATGTCACAAACCACACCTTTGCCTGCTCCACTCAAGTCAAACAGGAACGCGGGTGCTCTCGAGTTAAAATCTCGGCCTCGACCACTTCCCTAACCTTATCCGTCCGAAACCAGGAAAAAAAACACCATGATGTATTTATGGTTACCCCATTGAGTTTGGTGGCCCTGGTACCCCACTGTTGGATTAATTCCAGGAAGTCCACGTTTGATTCTTGGAATCCTGCTGTGTAGGATTTATTTCCGGAAAGAAAATGTCGTATCGCTCTCGGCCAGACGGATCCAGAGGGCCCAGGGCCGCTGCGTGACAGCGGGCGGGCAAATGTTAGGACTCAAACGGATGGATAAGTCAAAGTTACGGAAAAGCG
Source organism: Trachurus trachurus (assembly GCF_905171665.1). Classification (NCBI taxonomy): domain Eukaryota; kingdom Metazoa; phylum Chordata; class Actinopteri; order Carangiformes; family Carangidae; genus Trachurus; species Trachurus trachurus. The sequence continues at coordinate 57,811 of NW_028155206.1, read as the reverse complement.
ACCTCCGTGCGGTAACTGCCCCCTGAGACAAAGTACATTGGCATACGCCAATGTACTAGTTGACATACTGGAATTGGATGGTGTTTCGGGTTGCTTTTGCGGGGATTTGCGGGCTTCAAGCATATTCCTGCAAAAGCAACTAGCACATCCAGCTAAGCCATAAGCCTTGTCCATGACCAAGTGTCTGATTTTTGGATCGGTTGTTTTATTTCCAACAAATGAACCATTCGTCTTTCACAAGTCTTTATTTTTATTCATCATTTTCCGGAAAAACACAACATAAAAAACATGATTCTCCTCCACAACATAAAAAAACATGATTCTCCTCCACCGCGCACGTCCTGGTTTTCCTCCTCCTCCTCCTCCTCCTCCCAAGTTCAGTCCCGGGAAGTTGAACTGGTAGGGAGGTTCGTGTTCCAGGAATTGTAACTCCATCAGGTGCCTACCACAGACAGATACAACACAACACAAGAAAGATGACACAGTGACAGTGAGCCGAGAATCCGTCATTCCGTCATTCCTGTCTCTCGGGCATTGGACCTCACCTCTCTTTCTGCGTTTGTAATCCAACCTCTGGATCGCAATCTGGGCGCCCAACCCTTTCTTCAGCAGGAACTTCCGGACATTAGACTTTCGCCGTCTTATGTTTCCAGGGCGGTCTTCTTGACCAGTGGTACCGGATAGGTGGCGCACCTTCCCCAGATCCACAATGTAGCACTTTGGTTCTCCCGACCTCTCCGGCCCCCTCGGTGGAACGGCACTCGGGCTTGGACGGCTTTCGGAGAACTCGGAGGAGCGCCTTTATGCTCCGGATACCTGGAATTTTCTTGACTTGGCAGTAGTAGATCCCGGTGTCTAAGGGAGTCAGCAGCGCTATATTGATGGAGGCATCTCCTCTCCCGGGGTCGCCTTCCTGGAAGTAGGCTCTTCCCTTCAGCCGTAGATGTGCCCGGCGGTGTACATCAGCACTTGATCTTTTTCCATTGGGCTGCGTACCGACTTGACCGTCCATTCAATTTCCAAAGGTCCCGTGTCGCCTGGGTCGGTGGTGAACTTGCACTCCAGCTTGACGCTCTCTCCCACAGCCTTTTCCACAATCGCGTCGTTGGTGGTGTTGATTTCCAGTCCTTTCGCCCCTAGCGCCGTCATGGCAACAAGTCCCAAGGTGAGCCGATCCATGGTAGCGTCCGTTTCACAACAGACAGGCAGAGTCTCTTCTTATATACTCCTCGGTCAGAAATGGCCACGCCCACCGCAGCCCTTTCAGTAGCCAATAGCAGGCCGCTATTCTCGAAAGGGGTGGATAGCTAATGAGGTGCGAATTCCGGAATGGCAAAAATATATTTCCTGGTATCGAACCATGTGTCTAATGTGCCCATTTTCAGGAGGAGTGCGTGTCTTTATCAGGAATATCGACCTTTGAAAATTCACCAACCCTGACCCTAAGTTTCACGAGTGTGAAGGGTGGGTTTGTTCGTTTCCTGGAAAATATGCTAGTAAACCATAAGCCTACCTAAGTGTCTGCTTTTCGATTTCTCCAATAAATCAACCATTAGAGTTTGACAAAAACAATCAAACAAAAACTTTATTCACACAACAAAAACTTTATTATTATTCCAGGAAATAGGGAAAATATTTCCAGGAATAGAACCAGAGTTCAATGGGCCTATTTTCACCACGAGCACGCTCTATCGACCTATGTCCCAAAGGGCACCTTTGCCTGCTCCACTCAAGTCAAAACAGGAACGGGTGCTCTCGAGTCAATATCTCGGCCCCTGAAGGTCCGCGGACCTCATGTTGGGTATCCACGGAAAGGTCTCGACGAGACGAATCCAGAGACACCTCGATCACTTGCCTCACCCTAACCGTTCTCGACTTATGTCCAAAAGCGCACAGTTTTGCCTGCCTCCTCCGCCAGAGTCAAACCAGAAGGCGGGTGCTCTCGAGCTAATATCTCGGCCCCCGAAGGTCCGCGGACCTCATGTTGGGTATCTACGGAAAGGTCTCGTCGAGACGAATCCAGAGACACCTCGATCACTTTCCTACCCTCGACCGTTCTCGACTTATGTCCAAAAGCGCACTTTTGCCTGCTGCACTCGAGTCAAACAGGAACGCGGGTGCTCTCGAGTTAAAATCTCGGCCCCTGAGGGTCCGCGGGCCTCATGTTGGGTATTTACGGAAAGGTCTCGTCGAGACGAATCCAGAGACACCTCGATCACTTGCCTACCCTCAACCGTCCGAGACCCGGAAAAAGGTTCAGTTTACCCTGAATCCAGGCTCTGTTAGTAGATGGAATGTTAGTTAGTGGGAATGTGACAGAGTGAGTGCTAGCACATTAGCCAACCCATCGTAATCGTGATAACTCGCCGCACACACACATGGGGATAGCTTCCGGGATGGCTGTGACATTTCCGACAATTGCCCTCGCAGGGAATGACCCTTCTCATATTCCGTTAGAAAGAGGTGTTAGTCTCTCTTTTCCGTTTTCGGCCACTAGGGGGCGGTGCTGGCCGTGCCGGGCTCATTTCCTGGAAGATGATGTTGTATTTATGGAAAAAATGACCGGTTGTTGGAGATTTCCAAGAGAAAGGGAAGCGGTTTTCCCGGTACTGGGGGTACGGCGTTGATTTCCGGGTAAGCTAATGTTGTATTTGTGGGACAAACAGACCGGGTTATCGGACATCTACGAGAGAAAGGGATGTCGTTTTCCCGGCACTGGGGCGTGCCCCGTTGACTTCAGGGAAAAATTGCGCCGTATCCATGGCGACGGGGTAAACTAGCGCCGTATCCATGGCGACGGGGGTAAACTAACGCCGTATCCATGGCAACCCCATCGAGCTCGGTGGTACTGGTACCCCACGGTTGGATTGATTCCAGGAAGTTCAAGTATGATTCTTGGAACTCGGCCGTGTAGGCTTTATTTCCGGAAAACTAATGTCGTGTCGATGGGATGAACTACTGGGTTATCGGATATCTACGAGCGAAAGGGATGTCGTTTTCCCGGCACTGGGGCGTGCCCCGTCGACTTCAGGGAAAAGTAGCGCCGTATCCATGGCGACCGGGTAAACTAACGCCGTAACCATGGCAACCCCATCGAGCTCGGTGGTACTGGTACCCCACGGTTGGATTGATTCCAGGAAGTTCAAGTATGATTCTTGGAACTCGGCCGTGTAGGCTTTATTTCCGGAAAACTAATGTCGTGTCGATGGGATGAACTACTGGGTTATCGGATATCTACGAGCGAAAGGGATGTCGTTTTCCCGGCACTGGGGCGTGCCCCGTTGACTTCAGGGAAAAGTAGCGCCGTATCCATGGCGACCGGGTAAACTAACGCCGTAACCATGGCAACCCCATCGAGCTCGGTGGTACTGGGACCCCACGGTTGGATTGATTCCAGGAAATACGGAAACAATTACCAGGAATAGAACCAGAGTTCAATGGGCCTATTTTCACGAAGAGTACGCTCTATCGAGCCATGTCCCAAAGGGCACCTTTGCCTGCTCCACTCAAGTCAAAGCAGTTAAAATCTCGGCCTCGACCACTTCCCAAACCTTAACCGTCCGAAACCGGGAAAAAAGCTTGTGCATTTATCGGAACCCCCATTGAGCCCCGTGGTACTGGGACCCCAAGGTTGGATTGATTCCAGGAAATAGGGAAAATATTTCCAGGAATAGAACCAGAGTTCAATGGGCCTATTTTCACCACGAGCACACTCTATCGACCTATGTCCCAAAGGGCACCTTTGCCTGCTCCACTCAAGTCAAAGCAGTTAAAATCTCGGCCTCGACCACTTCCCAAACCTTAACCGTCCGAAACCGGGAAAAAAGCTTGTGCATTTATCGGAACCCCCATTGAGCCCCGTGGTACTGGGACCCCAAGGTTGGATTGATTCCAGGAAATAGGGAAAATATTTCCAGGAATAGAACCAGAGTTCAATGGGCCTATTTTCACCACGAGCACACTCTATCGACCTATGTCCCAAAGGGCACCTTTGCCTGCTCCACTCAAGTCAAAGCAGTTAAAATCTCGGCCTCGACCACTTCCCAAACCTTAACCGTCCGAAACCGGGAAAAAAGCTTGTGCATTTATCGGAACCCCCATTGAGCCCCGTGGTACTGGGACCCCAAGGTTGGATTGATTCCAGGAAATAGGGAAAATATTTCCAGGAATAGAACCAGAGTTCAATGGGCCTATTTTCACCACGAGCACACTCTATCGACCTATGTCCCAAAGGGCACCTTTGCCTGCTCCACTCAAGTCAAAGCAGTTAAAATCTCGGCCTCGACCACTTCCCAAACCTTAACCGTCCGAAACCGGGAAAAAAGCTTGTGCATTTATCGGAACCCCCATTGAGCCCCGTGGTACTGGGACCCCACGGTTGGATTGATTCCAGGAAATAGGGAAACAATTACCAGGAATAGAAACATAGTTCAATGGGCCTATTTTCACGAAGAGTACGCTCTATCGAGCCATGTCACAAACCACACCTTTGCCCGCTCCACTCGAGTCAAACAGGAACGCGGGTGCTCTCGAGTTAAAATCTCGGCCTCGACCACTTCCCTAACCCTATCCGTCCGAAACCAGGAAAAAAAAACACCATTAAGTATCGATGGTTACCCCATTGATCTTCGTGGTACTGGGACCCCAAGGTTGGATTGATTCCAGGAAATAGGGAAAATATTTCCAGGAATAGAACCAATCTCGGCCTCGACCACTTCCCCAACCTTAACCGTCCGAAACCGGGAAAAAAAAACACCATTATGTATTGATGGTTACCCCATTGATCTTCGTGGTACTGGGACCCGAAGGTTGGATTGATTCCAGGAAATAGGGAAAATATTTCCAGGAATAGAACCAGAGTTCAATGGGCCTATTTTCGGAACGGGTGCTCTCGAGTCAATATCTCGGCCTCGACCACTTCCCTAACCTTATCCGTCCGAAACCAGGAAAAAAACACACCATGATGTATTTATGGTTACCCCATTGATCTTCGTGGTACTGGGACCCCAAGGTTGGATTGATTTCAGGAAATAGGGAAAATATTTCCAGGAATAGAACCAGAGTTCAATGGGCCTATTTTCACGAAGAGTACGCTCTATCGAGCCATGTCCCAAAGGGCACCTTTGCCTGCTCCACTCAAGTCAAAGCAGTTAAAATCTCGGCCTCGACCACTTCCCAAACCTTAACCGTCCGAAACCGGGAAAAAAGCTTGTGCATTTATCGGAACCCCCATTGAGCCCCGTGGTACTGGGACCCCAAGGTTGGATTGATTCCAGGAAATAGGGAAAATATTTCCAGGAATAGAACCAGAGTTCAATGGGCCTATTTTCACCACGAGCACACTCTATCGACCTATGTCCCAAAGGGCACCTTTGCCTGCTCCACTCAAGTCAAAGCAGTTAAAATCTCGGCCTCGACCACTTCCCAAACCTTAACCGTCCGAAACCGGGAAAAAAGCTTGTGCATTTATCGGAACCCCCATTGAGCCCCGTGGTACTGGGACCCCAAGGTTGGATTGATTCCAGGAAATAGGGAAAATATTTCCAGGAATAGAACCAGAGTTCAATGGGCCTATTTTCACCACGAGCACACTCTATCGACCTATGTCCCAAAGGGCACCTTTGCCTGCTCCACTCAAGTCAAAGCAGTTAAAATCTCGGCCTCGACCACTTCCCAAACCTTAACCGTCCGAAACCGGGAAAAAAGCTTGTGCATTTATCGGAACCCCCATTGAGCCCCGTGGTACTGGGACCCCAAGGTTGGATTGATTCCAGGAAATAGGGAAAATATTTCCAGGAATAGAACCAGAGTTCAATGGGCCTATTTTCACCACGAGCACACTCTATCGACCTATGTCCCAAAGGGCACCTTTGCCTGCTCCACTCAAGTCAAAGCAGTTAAAATCTCGGCCTCGACCACTTCCCAAACCTTAACCGTCCGAAACCGGGAAAAAAGCTTGTGCATTTATCGGAACCCCCATTGAGCCCCGTGGTACTGGGACCCCACGGTTGGATTGATTCCAGGAAATAGGGAAACAATTACCAGGAATAGAAACATAGTTCAATGGGCCTATTTTCACGAAGAGTACGCTCTATCGAGCCATGTCACAAACCACACCTTTGCCCGCTCCACTCGAGTCAAACAGGAACGCGGGTGCTCTCGAGTTAAAATCTCGGCCTCGACCACTTCCCTAACCCTATCCGTCCGAAACCAGGAAAAAAAAACACCATTAAGTATCGATGGTTACCCCATTGATCTTCGTGGTACTGGGACCCCAAGGTTGGATTGATTCCAGGAAATAGGGAAAATATTTCCAGGAATAGAACCAATCTCGGCCTCGACCACTTCCCCAACCTTAACCGTCCGAAACCGGGAAAAAAAAACACCATTATGTATTGATGGTTACCCCATTGATCTTCGTGGTACTGGGACCCGAAGGTTGGATTGATTCCAGGAAATAGGGAAAATATTTCCAGGAATAGAACCAGAGTTCAATGGGCCTATTTTCGGAACGGGTGCTCTCGAGTCAATATCTCGGCCTCGACCACTTCCCTAACCTTATCCGTCCGAAACCAGGAAAAAAACACACCATGATGTATTTATGGTTACCCCATTGATCTTCGTGGTACTGGGACCCCAAGGTTGGATTGATTTCAGGAAATAGGGAAAATATTTCCAGGAATAGAACCAGAGTTCAATGGGCCTATTTTCACGAAGAGTACGCTCTATCGAGCCATGTCACAAACCACACCTTTGCCTGCTCCACTCAAGTCAAACAGGAACGCGGGTGCTCTCGAGTTAAAATCTCGGCCTCGACCACTTCCCTAACCTTATCCGTCCGAAACCAGGAAAAAAAACACCATGATGTATTTATGGTTACCCCATTGAGTTTGGTGGCCCTGGTACCCCACTGTTGGATTAATTCCAGGAAGTCCACGTTTGATTCTTGGAATCCTGCTGTGTAGGATTTATTTCCGGAAAGAAAATGTCGTATCGCTCTCGGCCAGACGGATCCAGAGGGCCCAGGGCCGCTGCGTGACAGCGGGCGGGCAAATGTTAGGACTCAAACGGATGGATAAGTTAAAGTTACGGAAAAGCGACCTCCGTGCGGTAACGGCCCCCTGAGACAAAGTACATTGGCATACGCCAATGTACTAGTTGACATACTGGAATTGGATGGTGTTTCGGGTTGCTTTTGCAGAAATTTGCCGCTTCAAGCATATTCAAGCATATTCCTGCAAAAGCACCTAGCACATCCAGCTAAGCCATAAGCCTTGTCCATGACCAAGTGTCTGATTTTTGGATCGGTTGTTTTATTTCCAACAAATGAACCATTCATCTTTCACAAGTCTTTATTTTTATTCATCATTTTCCGGAAAAACACAACATAAAAAACATGATTCTCCTCCACAACATAAAAAACATGATTCTCCTCCACCGCGCACGTCCTGGTTGTCCTCCTCCTCCTCCTCCCAAGTCCCGGGAAGTTGAACTGGTAGGGAGGTTCGTGTTCCAGGAATTGTAACTCCATCAGGTGCCTACCACAGACAGATACAACACAACACAAGAAAGATGACACAGTGACAGTGAGCCGAGAATCCGTCATTCCGTCATTCCTGTCTCTCGGGCATTGGACCTCACCTCTCTTTCTGCGTTTGTAATCCAACCTCTGGATCGCAATCTGGGCGCCCAACCCTTTCTTCAGCAGGAACTTCCGGACATTAGACTTTCGCCGTCTTATGTTCCGCAGAGGTCTTTGCGACTGGTCGGAACCCCGACAGGTTCGATTCCAAACAACAGCCCGCCAGAATTGGGGGTACCTCATCCACTTGTTTTGTCTAGGGTAGGAGGAAAGGCACAACAATGTCATCAAATGTGTCAATAAAACAAAAGAGATGTCACCATTTCCAGGAATCGAACCGTTAACCGCCCGCCAATACTGCCTATTTCCAGGCGGACTACGTCTTCTTCCTGGATCTGACCGAAGGGCCGGGAGGGGGCTCTTACCTTCATGTGGTCCCGACGTCGCCGACTAGAGAGAAGGCGGGAAGCGTTTGCTTTTATAGGGCTCTGCGGTCGCGCTGCCCTCTCGTTGGTTGGGGAAAAAACAAGTAGCCAATAGCAGGCCGGTATTTTCGAAAGGGGCGGGTAGCTAATGAGGTGCGAATTCCGGAATGGCAAAAATATATTTCCAGGTATCGAACCATGTGTCTAAACAGGAACGGGTGCTCTCGAGTCAATATCTCGGCCTCGACCACTTCCCTAACCTTAACCGTCCGAAACCGGGAAAAAAAAACACCATTATGTATTGATGGTTACCCCATTGATCTTCGTGGTACTGGGACCCCAAGGTTGAATTGATTCCAGGAAATAGGGAAAATATTTCCAGGAATAGAACCAATCTCGGCCTCGACCACTTCCCTAACCTTAACCGTCCGAAACCGGGAAAAAAAACACCATTATGTATTGATGGTTACCCCATTGATCTTCGTGGTACTGGGACCCCAAGGTTGGATTGATTCCAGGAAATAGGGAAAATATTTCCAGGAATAGAACCAATCTCGGCCTCGACCACTTCCCTAACCTTAACCGTCCGAAACCGGGAAAAAAAAACACCATTATGTATTGATGGTTACCCCATTGATCTTCGTGGTACTGGGACCCCAAGGTTGAATTGATTCCAGGAAATAGGGAAAATATTTCCAGGAATAGAACCAATCTCGGCCTCGACCACTTCCCTAACCTTAACCGTCCGAAACCGGGAAAAAAAACACCATTATGTATTGATGGTTACCCCATTGATCTTCGTGGTACTGGGACCCCAAGGTTGGATTGATTCCAGGAAATAGGGAAAATATTTCCAGGAATAGAACCAATCTCGGCCTCGACCACTTCCCCAACCTTAACCGTCCGAAACCGGGAAAAAAAAACACCATTATGTATTGATGGTTACCCCATTGATCTTCGTGGTACTGGGACCCCAAGGTTGGATTGATTCCAGGAAATAGGGAAAATATTTCCAGGAATAGAACCAATCTCGGCCTCGACCACTTCCCAAACCTTAACCGTCCGAAACCGGGAAAAAAGCTATAAGTCCACGTTATTCCGTGGTCCTGGTACCCCGAGGCTGAATTCCAGGAAGTCCACGCATGATTCTTGGAATTCTTCAAGGGTCCGGAGGGAAGTATGGGTAAGTTTATTTTCCGGAAAAGGGACCTCCATGCTGTCTCTACCGACGACGCGTGCCCCGAAAAGACGCCAGACAGCGGGCAGAAGACAGGAGAGAAGGACGGGTAAGTCGACTTTCCAGAAAAGGGACCTCCATGCTGTCTCTACCGATGACGTGTGCCCCGAAAAGACGCCAGACTTGGGGGAAAAGACAGAACAGAAGGACGGGTAAGTCGAATTTCCAGAAAAGGGACCTCCATGCTGTCTCTACCGAGGACGCGTGACCAGAAAAGATGCCAGACAGCGGGCAAAAGATAGGAGAGAAGCATGGGCAAGACCACGTTATTTCACGGTCCTGGTACCCCGCGGCTGGATTCCAGGAATTGGTGGGTGAACAGGCTCGCATGGTGAGCGAGTTCTCCTAGTGGTCAGGTTCCAGGAAATGAACCTCCATGCCGTCTGCACCAAGGGCGCGGGTTACGTTAACGTTAACCATAACCCGCCGTGGTTAGGGTTAACACTAACCATAACCCCCCGCACCCTCCAAGTATGATTCTTGGAATTCTTCGTTGTACCAGAACCTGCTTGGAAACAAAGCGGGGGGAGGGGATTTAAGGGCGGGTGAACAGGCTCGCATGGTGAGCGAGTTCTCCTAGTGGTCAGGTTCCAGGAAATGAACCTCCATGCCGTCTGCACCAAGGGCGCGGGTTACGTTAACGTTAACCATAACCCGCCGTGGTTAGGGTTAACACTAACCATAACCCCCCGCACCCTCCACGTATGATTCTTGGAATTCTTCGTTGTACCAGAACCTGCTTGGAAACAAAGCGGGGGGAGGGGATTTAAGGGCGGGTGAACAGGCTCGCATGGTGAGCGAGTTCTCCTAGTGGTCAGGTTCCAGGAAATGAACCTCCATGCCGTCTGCACCAAGGGCGCGGGTTACGTTAACGTTAACCATGATCCGCCGTGGTTAGGGTTAACCCTAACCATAACCCCCCCGCCACCCTCAACGTATGATTCTTGGAATTCTTCGTTGTACCAGAACGAAGGAATTGGTGGGTGAACAGAAAAGACTCCAGACAGCGGGCAAAAGACAGGAGAGAAGCATGGATAAGTCCACGTTATTCCGTGGTCCTGGTACCCCGAGGCTGAATTCCAGGAAATCCACGCATGATTCTTGGAATTCTTCAAGAGTCCGGAGGGAAGTATGGGTAAGTTTATTTTCCGGAAAAGGGACCTCCATGCTGTCTCTACCGACGACGCGTGCCCCGAAAAGACGCCAGACATCTGGCAGAAGACAGGAGAAAAGGACGGGTAAGTCGACTTTCCCGAAAACGGACCTCCATGCTTTCTCTACCGAGGACGCGTGCCCAGAGAGGACGCCAGCCAGCGGGCAGGGACGGGTAAGTTAAGGTTCCTTCGCGATCCCGGTACCCTAACGTAGATTCCAGGATTTCCAAGCCTGTTTCATGGAATTATTCGGTGTACCAGGACCACAAACTTTTTGGAGCGCGGGCTGCTTGGACATCATTCCGGGCGGGTGGTGCTTAAGGGTGGGTGAACAGGCTCGCATGGTGAGCGAGGTCTCCTTGTGGTCAGGTTCCAGGAAATGGAGGGAGATGCATGCCCTCCTCAGGCAGATGCCCCCGAACATTGCCTGAGTGAGGGGGTGTTTTCAGAGTGAATGGTGGGTAAGTCGACTTTCCTGAAAACGGACGTCCATGCTGTCTCTACCGAGGACTCGTGCCCCGAAAAGACGCCAGACATCTGGCAGAAGACAGGAGAAAAGGACGGGTAAGTCGACTTTCCCGAAAACGGACCTCCATGCTCTCTCTACCGAGGACGCGTGCCCAGAGAGGACGCCAGCCAGCGGGCAGGGACGGGTAAGTTAAGGTTCCTTCGCGATCCCGGTACCCTAACGTAGATTCCAGGATTTCCAAGCCTGTTTCATGGAATTATTCGGTGTACCAGGACCACGAACTTTTTGGAGCGCGGGCTGCTTGGACATCATTCCGGGCGGGGGGTGCTTAAGGGTCAGTTTCCTGGAAGTGGAGGGAGATGCATTCCCTCTTCAGGCAGATGCCCCCGAACATTGCCTGAGTGAGCGGGTGTTTTCAGAGTGAATGGTGGGTAAGTCGACTTTCCCGAAAACGGACGTCCATGTTAAGGGTGGGTGAACAGGCTCGCATGGTGAGCGAGGTCTCCTTGTGGTCAGGTTCCAGGAATTGGAGGGAGATGCATGCCCTCCTCAGGCAGATGCCCCCGAACATTGCCTGAGTGAGGGGGTGTTTTCAGAGTGAATGGTGGGTAAGTCGACTTTCCCGAAAACGGACCTCCATGTTAAGGGTGGGTGAACAGGCTCGCATGGTGAGCGAGGTCTCCTTGTGGTCAGGTTCCAGGAAATGGAGGGAGATGCATGCCCTCCTCAGGCAGATGCCCCCGAACATTGCCTGAGTGAGGGGGTGTTTTCAGAGTGAATGGTGGGTAAGTCGACTTTCCTGAAAACGGACGTCCATGCTGTCTCTACCGAGGACTCGTGCCCCGAAAAGACGCCAGACATCTGGCAGAAGACAGGAGAAAAGGACGGGTAAGTCGACTTTCCCGAAAACGGACCTCCATGCTCTCTCTACCGAGGACGCGTGCCCAGAGAGGACGCCAGCCAGCGGGCAGGGACGGGTAAGTTAAGGTTCCTTCGCGATCCCGGTACCCTAACGTAGATTCCAGGATTTCCAAGCCTGTTTCATGGAATTATTCGGTGTACCAGGACCACGAAGTTTTTGGAGCGCGGGCTGCTTGGACATCATTCCGGGCGGGGGGTGCTTAAGGGTCAGTTTCCTGGAAGTGGAGGGAGATGCATTCCCTCTTCAGGCAGATGCCCCCGAACATTGCCTGAGTGAGCGGGTGTTTTCAGAGTGAATGGTGGGTAAGTCGACCTTCCCGAAAACGGACGTCCATGTTAAGGGTGGGTGAACAGGCTCGCATGGTGAGCGAGGTCTCCTGGTGGGTGAACAGGCTCGCGTGGTGAGCGAGGTCTCCTAGTGGTCAGGTTCCAGGAAATGGAGGGAGATGCATGCCCTCCTCAGGCAGATGCCCCCGAGCATTGCCTGAGTGAGGGGGTGTTTTCAGAGTGAATGGTGGGTAAGTCGACTTTCCGGAAAAGGTACGTCCACGCGGTGAGTGTCAAGGAGGCATGCCCGTGCCAACATTGCTTGAGAAGAGAGGGCGAGGGTGAGGAGTGAAGGTTGGTTAATTTCAGGGTTCCGGAAAAGGTACGTCCACGCGGTCGGTGAGGTGGTCATGGGACGCGTGCGTGCCGGGGACCCATCGCCTTACCGAGGGTAAGTTGGACGGGTGGGTATGTTCATGTTCCGGAAAAGGTACCTCCGGGCCCTGGAACCACGAGGACGCATTCCCGGGAAAGACCGACCGACCGACCGACCGACCGACCGACCGACCGACCGACCGACCGACCGACGCATTCCCGGGACCGACGCCTGAAAGACGGTAAGTTTCACGAGTGTGAAGGGTGGCTATTTTAATGTTCCGGAAATTGGACCTCCGGGTCCCCAACTACAAGGACGGATTCCCGGGACCGACGCCTGGAAGACGGTAAGTTTCACGAGTGTGAAGGGTGGGTAAATTCGTGTTCCGGAAATTGGACCTCCAGGTCCCCAACTACAAGGACGGATTCCCGGGACCGACGCCTGGCTGACGGTAAGTTTCACGAGTGTGAAGGGTGGGTTTGTTCGTGTTCCGGAAATTGGACCTCCTGGTCCCCAACTACAAGGACGGATTCCCGGGACCGACGCCTGGAAGACGGTAAGTCTCACGAGTGTGAAGGGTGGGTATTTTAATGTTCCGGAAATTGGACCTGCGGGTCCCCAACTACAAGGACGGATTCCCGGGACCGACGCCTGGAAGACGGTAAGTTTCACGAGTGTGAAGGGTGGGTAAATTCGTGTTCCGGAAATTGGACCTCCGGGTCCCCAACTACAAGGACGGATTCCCGGGACCGACGCCTGGAAGACGGTAAGTTTCACGAGTGTGAAGGGTGGGTTTGTTCGTGTTCCGGAAATTGGACCTCCGGGTCCCCAACTACAAGGACGGATTCCCGGGACCGACGCCTGGCTGACGGTAAGTTTCACGAGTGTGAAGGGTGGGTTTGTTCGTGTTACGGAAATTGGACCTCCTGGTCCCCAACTACAAGGACGGATTCCCGGGACCGACGCCTGGAAGACGGTAAGTCTCACGAGTGTGAAGGGTGGCTATTTTAATGTTCCGGAAATTGGACCTCCGGGTCCCCAACTACAAGGACGGATTCCCGGGACCGACGCCTGGCTGACGGTAAGTTTCACGAGTGTGAAGGGTGGCTATTTTAATGTTCCGGAAATTGGACCTCCGGGTCCCCAACTACAAGGACGGATTCCCGGGACCGACGCCTGAAAGACGGTAAGTTTCACGAGTGTGAAGGGTGGCTATTTTAATGTTCCGGAAATTGGCCCTCCGGGTCCCCAACTACAAGGACGGATTCCCGGGACCGACGCCTGGAAGACGGTAAGTTTCACGAGTGTGAAGGGTGGGTAAATTCGTGTTCCGGAAATTGGACCTCCAAGTCCCCAACTACAAGGACGGATTCCCGGGACCGACGCCTGGCTGACGGTAAGTTTCACGAGTGTGAAGGGTGGCTATTTTAATGTTCCGGAAATTGGACCTCCGGGTCCCCAACTACAAGGACGGATTCCCGGGACCGACGCCTGGCTGACGGTAAGTTTCACGAGTGTGAAGGGTGGGTTTGTTCGTGTTACGGAAATTGGACCTCCTGGTCCCCAACTACAAGGACGGATTCCCGGGACCGACGCCTGGAAGACGGTAAGTTTCACGAGTGTGAAGGGTGGCTATTTTAATGTTCCGGAAATTGGACCTCCGGGTCCCCAACTACAAGGACGGATTCCCGGGACCGACGCCTGGCTGACGGTAAGTTTCACGAGTGTGAAGGGTGGGTATTTTAACGTTCCGGAAATTGGACCTCCGGGTCCCCAACTACAAGGACGGATTCCCGGGACCGACGCCTGAAAGACGGTAAGTTTCACGAGTGTGAAGGGTGGGTATTTTAATGTTCCGGAAATTGGACCTCCGGGTCCCCAACTACAAGGACGGATTCCCGGGACCGACGCCTGGCAGACGGTAAGTTTCACGAGTGTGAAGGGTGGCTATTTTAATGTTCCGGAAATTGGACCTCCGGGTCCCCAACTACAAGGACGGATTCCCGGGACCGACGCCTGGAAGACGGTAAGTTTCACGAGTGTGAAGGGTGGGTTTGTTCGTTTCCTGGAAAATATGCTAGTAAACCATAAGCCTACCTAAGTGTCTGCTTTTCGATTTCTCCAATAAATCAACCATTAGAGTTTGACAAAAACAATCAAACAAAAACTTGATTCACACAACAAAAACTTTATTATTATTCCAGGAAATAGGGAAAATATTTCCAGGAATAGAACCAGAGTTCAATGGGCCTATTTTCGGAACGGGTGCTCTCGAGTCAATATCTCGGCCTCGACCACTTCCCTAACCTTATCCGTCCGAAACCAGGAAAAAAACACACCATGATGTATTTATGGTTACCCCATTGATCTTCGTGGTACTGGGACCCCAAGGTTGGATTGATTTCAGGAAATAGGGAAAATATTTCCAGGAATAGAACCAGAGTTCAATGGGCCTATTTTCACGAAGAGTACGCTCTATCGAGCCATGTCACAAACCACACCTTTGCCTGCTCCACTCAAGTCAAACAGGAACGCGGGTGCTCTCGAGTTAAAATCTCGGCCTCGACCACTTCCCTAACCTTATCCGTCCGAAACCAGGAAAAAAAACACCATGATGTATTTATGGTTACCCCATTGAGTTTGGTGGCCCTGGTACCCCACTGTTGGATTAATTCCAGGAAGTCCACGTTTGATTCTTGGAATCCTGCTGTGTAGGATTTATTTCCGGAAAGAAAATGTCGTATCGCTCTCGGCCAGACGGATCCAGAGGGCCCAGGGCCGCTGCGTGACAGCGGGCGGGCAAATGTTAGGACTCAAACGGATGGATAAGTCAAAGTTACGGAAAAGCGACCTCCGTGCGGTAACTGCCCCCTGAGACAAAGTACATTGGCATACGCCAATGTACTAGTTGACATACTGGAATTGGATGGTGTTTCGGGTTGCTTTTGCGGGGATTTGCGGGCTTCAAGCATATTCCTGCAAAAGCAACTAGCACATCCAGCTAAGCCATAAGCCTTGTCCATGACCAAGTGTCTGATTTTTGGATCGGTTGTTTTATTTCCAACAAATGAACCATTCGTCTTTCACAAGTCTTTATTTTTATTCATCATTTTCCGGAAAAACACAACATAAAAAACATGATTCTCCTCCACAACATAAAAAAACATGATTCTCCTCCACCGCGCACGTCCTGGTTTTCCTCCTCCTCCTCCTCCTCCTCCCAAGTTCAGTCCCGGGAAGTTGAACTGGTAGGGAGGTTCGTGTTCCAGGAATTGTAACTCCATCAGGTGCCTACCACAGACAGATACAACACAACACAAGAAAGATGACACAGTGACAGTGAGCCGAGAATCCGTCATTCCGTCATTCCTGTCTCTCGGGCATTGGACCTCACCTCTCTTTCTGCGTTTGTAATCCAACCTCTGGATCGCAATCTGGGCGCCCAACCCTTTCTTCAGCAGGAACTTCCGGACATTAGACTTTCGCCGTCTTATGTTTCCAGGGCGGTCTTCTTGACCAGTGGTACCGGATAGGTGGCGCACCTTCCCCAGATCCACAATGTAGCACTTTGGTTCTCCCGACCTCTCCGGCCCCCTCGGTGGAACGGCACTCGGGCTTGGACGGCTTTCGGAGAACTCGGAGGAGCGCCTTTATGCTCCGGATACCTGGAATTTTCTTGACTTGGCAGTAGTAGATCCCGGTGTCTAAGGGAGTCAGCAGCGCTATATTGATGGAGGCATCTCCTCTCCCGGGGTCGCCTTCCTGGAAGTAGGCTCTTCCCTTCAGCCGTAGATGTGCCCGGCGGTGTACATCAGCACTTGATCTTTTTCCATTGGGCTGCGTACCGACTTGACCGTCCATTCAATTTCCAAAGGTCCCGTGTCGCCTGGGTCGGTGGTGAACTTGCACTCCAGCTTGACGCTCTCTCCCACAGCCTTTTCCACAATCGCGTCGTTGGTGGTGTTGATTTCCAGTCCTTTCGCCCCTAGCGCCGTCATGGCAACAAGTCCCAAGGTGAGCCGATCCATGGTAGCGTCCGTTTCACAACAGACAGGCAGAGTCTCTTCTTATATACTCCTCGGTCAGAAATGGCCACGCCCACCGCAGCCCTTTCAGTAGCCAATAGCAGGCCGCTATTCTCGAAAGGGGTGGATAGCTAATGAGGTGCGAATTCCGGAATGGCAAAAATATATTTCCTGGTATCGAACCATGTGTCTAATGTGCCCATTTTCAGGAGGAGTGCGTGTCTTTATCAGGAATATCGACCTTTGAAAATTCACCAACCCTGACCCTAAGTTTCACGAGTGTGAAGGGTGGGTTTGTTCGTTTCCTGGAAAATATGCTAGTAAACCATAAGCCTACCTAAGTGTCTGCTTTTCGATTTCTCCAATAAATCAACCATTAGAGTTTGACAAAAACAATCAAACAAAAACTTTATTCACACAACAAAAACTTTATTATTATTCCAGGAAATAGGGAAAATATTTCCAGGAATAGAACCAGAGTTCAATGGGCCTATTTTCACCACGAGCACGCTCTATCGACCTATGTCCCAAAGGGCACCTTTGCCTGCTCCACTCAAGTCAAAACAGGAACGGGTGCTCTCGAGTCAATATCTCGGCCCCTGAAGGTCCGCGGACCTCATGTTGGGTATCCACGGAAAGGTCTCGACGAGACGAATCCAGAGACACCTCGATCACTTGCCTCACCCTAACCGTTCTCGACTTATGTCCAAAAGCGCACAGTTTTGCCTGCCTCCTCCGCCAGAGTCAAACCAGAAGGCGGGTGCTCTCGAGCTAATATCTCGGCCCCCGAAGGTCCGCGGACCTCATGTTGGGTATCTACGGAAAGGTCTCGTCGAGACGAATCCAGAGACACCTCGATCACTTTCCTACCCTCGACCGTTCTCGACTTATGTCCAAAAGCGCACTTTTGCCTGCTGCACTCGAGTCAAACAGGAACGCGGGTGCTCTCGAGTTAAAATCTCGGCCCCTGAGGGTCCGCGGGCCTCATGTTGGGTATTTACGGAAAGGTCTCGTCGAGACGAATCCAGAGACACCTCGATCACTTGCCTACCCTCAACCGTCCGAGACCCGGAAAAAGGTTCAGTTTACCCTGAATCCAGGCTCTGTTAGTAGATGGAATGTTAGTTAGTGGGAATGTGACAGAGTGAGTGCTAGCACATTAGCCAACCCATCGTAATCGTGATAACTCGCCGCACACACACATGGGGATAGCTTCCGGGATGGCTGTGACATTTCCGACAATTGCCCTCGCAGGGAATGACCCTTCTCATATTCCGTTAGAAAGAGGTGTTAGTCTCTCTTTTCCGTTTTCGGCCACTAGGGGGCGGTGCTGGCCGTGCCGGGCTCATTTCCTGGAAGATGATGTTGTATTTATGGAAAAAATGACCGGTTGTTGGAGATTTCCAAGAGAAAGGGAAGCGGTTTTCCCGGTACTGGGGGTACGGCGTTGATTTCCGGGTAAGCTAATGTTGTATTTGTGGGACAAACAGACCGGGTTATCGGACATCTACGAGAGAAAGGGATGTCGTTTTCCCGGCACTGGGGCGTGCCCCGTTGACTTCAGGGAAAAATTGCGCCGTATCCATGGCGACGGGGTAAACTAGCGCCGTATCCATGGCGACGGGGGTAAACTAACGCCGTATCCATGGCAACCCCATCGAGCTCGGTGGTACTGGTACCCCACGGTTGGATTGATTCCAGGAAGTTCAAGTATGATTCTTGGAACTCGGCCGTGTAGGCTTTATTTCCGGAAAACTAATGTCGTGTCGATGGGATGAACTACTGGGTTATCGGATATCTACGAGCGAAAGGGATGTCGTTTTCCCGGCACTGGGGCGTGCCCCGTCGACTTCAGGGAAAAGTAGCGCCGTATCCATGGCGACCGGGTAAACTAACGCCGTAACCATGGCAACCCCATCGAGCTCGGTGGTACTGGTACCCCACGGTTGGATTGATTCCAGGAAGTTCAAGTATGATTCTTGGAACTCGGCCGTGTAGGCTTTATTTCCGGAAAACTAATGTCGTGTCGATGGGATGAACTACTGGGTTATCGGATATCTACGAGCGAAAGGGATGTCGTTTTCCCGGCACTGGGGCGTGCCCCGTTGACTTCAGGGAAAAGTAGCGCCGTATCCATGGCGACCGGGTAAACTAACGCCGTAACCATGGCAACCCCATCGAGCTCGGTGGTACTGGGACCCCACGGTTGGATTGATTCCAGGAAATACGGAAACAATTACCAGGAATAGAACCAGAGTTCAATGGGCCTATTTTCACGAAGAGTACGCTCTATCGAGCCATGTCCCAAAGGGCACCTTTGCCTGCTCCACTCAAGTCAAAGCAGTTAAAATCTCGGCCTCGACCACTTCCCAAACCTTAACCGTCCGAAACCGGGAAAAAAGCTTGTGCATTTATCGGAACCCCCATTGAGCCCCGTGGTACTGGGACCCCAAGGTTGGATTGATTCCAGGAAATAGGGAAAATATTTCCAGGAATAGAACCAGAGTTCAATGGGCCTATTTTCACCACGAGCACACTCTATCGACCTATGTCCCAAAGGGCACCTTTGCCTGCTCCACTCAAGTCAAAGCAGTTAAAATCTCGGCCTCGACCACTTCCCAAACCTTAACCGTCCGAAACCGGGAAAAAAGCTTGTGCATTTATCGGAACCCCCATTGAGCCCCGTGGTACTGGGACCCCAAGGTTGGATTGATTCCAGGAAATAGGGAAAATATTTCCAGGAATAGAACCAGAGTTCAATGGGCCTATTTTCACCACGAGCACACTCTATCGACCTATGTCCCAAAGGGCACCTTTGCCTGCTCCACTCAAGTCAAAGCAGTTAAAATCTCGGCCTCGACCACTTCCCAAACCTTAACCGTCCGAAACCGGGAAAAAAGCTTGTGCATTTATCGGAACCCCCATTGAGCCCCGTGGTACTGGGACCCCAAGGTTGGATTGATTCCAGGAAATAGGGAAAATATTTCCAGGAATAGAACCAGAGTTCAATGGGCCTATTTTCACCACGAGCACACTCTATCGACCTATGTCCCAAAGGGCACCTTTGCCTGCTCCACTCAAGTCAAAGCAGTTAAAATCTCGGCCTCGACCACTTCCCAAACCTTAACCGTCCGAAACCGGGAAAAAAGCTTGTGCATTTATCGGAACCCCCATTGAGCCCCGTGGTACTGGGACCCCACGGTTGGATTGATTCCAGGAAATAGGGAAACAATTACCAGGAATAGAAACATAGTTCAATGGGCCTATTTTCACGAAGAGTACGCTCTATCGAGCCATGTCACAAACCACACCTTTGCCCGCTCCACTCGAGTCAAACAGGAACGCGGGTGCTCTCGAGTTAAAATCTCGGCCTCGACCACTTCCCTAACCCTATCCGTCCGAAACCAGGAAAAAAAAACACCATTAAGTATCGATGGTTACCCCATTGATCTTCGTGGTACTGGGACCCCAAGGTTGGATTGATTCCAGGAAATAGGGAAAATATTTCCAGGAATAGAACCAATCTCGGCCTCGACCACTTCCCCAACCTTAACCGTCCGAAACCGGGAAAAAAAAACACCATTATGTATTGATGGTTACCCCATTGATCTTCGTGGTACTGGGACCCGAAGGTTGGATTGATTCCAGGAAATAGGGAAAATATTTCCAGGAATAGAACCAGAGTTCAATGGGCCTATTTTCGGAACGGGTGCTCTCGAGTCAATATCTCGGCCTCGACCACTTCCCTAACCTTATCCGTCCGAAACCAGGAAAAAAACACACCATGATGTATTTATGGTTACCCCATTGATCTTCGTGGTACTGGGACCCCAAGGTTGGATTGATTTCAGGAAATAGGGAAAATATTTCCAGGAATAGAACCAGAGTTCAATGGGCCTATTTTCACGAAGAGTACGCTCTATCGAGCCATGTCACAAACCACACCTTTGCCTGCTCCACTCAAGTCAAACAGGAACGCGGGTGCTCTCGAGTTAAAATCTCGGCCTCGACCACTTCCCTAACCTTATCCGTCCGAAACCAGGAAAAAAAACACCATGATGTATTTATGGTTACCCCATTGAGTTTGGTGGCCCTGGTACCCCACTGTTGGATTAATTCCAGGAAGTCCACGTTTGATTCTTGGAATCCTGCTGTGTAGGATTTATTTCCGGAAAGAAAATGTCGTATCGCTCTCGGCCAGACGGATCCAGAGGGCCCAGGGCCGCTGCGTGACAGCGGGCGGGCAAATGTTAGGACTCAAACGGATGGATAAGTTAAAGTTACGGAAAAGCGACCTCCGTGCGGTAACGGCCCCCTGAGACAAAGTACATTGGCATACGCCAATGTACTAGTTGACATACTGGAATTGGATGGTGTTTCGGGTTGCTTTTGCAGAAATTTGCCGCTTCAAGCATATTCAAGCATATTCCTGCAAAAGCACCTAGCACATCCAGCTAAGCCATAAGCCTTGTCCATGACCAAGTGTCTGATTTTTGGATCGGTTGTTTTATTTCCAACAAATGAACCATTCATCTTTCACAAGTCTTTATTTTTATTCATCATTTTCCGGAAAAACACAACATAAAAAACATGATTCTCCTCCACAACATAAAAAACATGATTCTCCTCCACCGCGCACGTCCTGGTTGTCCTCCTCCTCCTCCTCCCAAGTCCCGGGAAGTTGAACTGGTAGGGAGGTTCGTGTTCCAGGAATTGTAACTCCATCAGGTGCCTACCACAGACAGATACAACACAACACAAGAAAGATGACACAGTGACAGTGAGCCGAGAATCCGTCATTCCGTCATTCCTGTCTCTCGGGCATTGGACCTCACCTCTCTTTCTGCGTTTGTAATCCAACCTCTGGATCGCAATCTGGGCGCCCAACCCTTTCTTCAGCAGGAACTTCCGGACATTAGACTTTCGCCGTCTTATGTTCCGCAGAGGTCTTTGCGACTGGTCGGAACCCCGACAGGTTCGATTCCAAACAACAGCCCGCCAGAATTGGGGGTACCTCATCCACTTGTTTTGTCTAGGGTAGGAGGAAAGGCACAACAATGTCATCAAATGTGTCAATAAAACAAAAGAGATGTCACCATTTCCAGGAATCGAACCGTTAACCGCCCGCCAATACTGCCTATTTCCAGGCGGACTACGTCTTCTTCCTGGATCTGACCGAAGGGCCGGGAGGGGGCTCTTACCTTCATGTGGTCCCGACGTCGCCGACTAGAGAGAAGGCGGGAAGCGTTTGCTTTTATAGGGCTCTGCGGTCGCGCTGCCCTCTCGTTGGTTGGGGAAAAAACAAGTAGCCAATAGCAGGCCGGTATTTTCGAAAGGGGCGGGTAGCTAATGAGGTGCGAATTCCGGAATGGCAAAAATATATTTCCAGGTATCGAACCATGTGTCTAAACAGGAACGGGTGCTCTCGAGTCAATATCTCGGCCTCGACCACTTCCCTAACCTTAACCGTCCGAAACCGGGAAAAAAAAACACCATTATGTATTGATGGTTACCCCATTGATCTTCGTGGTACTGGGACCCCAAGGTTGAATTGATTCCAGGAAATAGGGAAAATATTTCCAGGAATAGAACCAATCTCGGCCTCGACCACTTCCCTAACCTTAACCGTCCGAAACCGGGAAAAAAAACACCATTATGTATTGATGGTTACCCCATTGATCTTCGTGGTACTGGTACCCCACGGTTGGATTGATTCCAGGAAGTTCAAGTATGATTCTTGGAACTCGGCCGTGTAGGCTTTATTTCCGGAAAACTAATGTCGTGTCGATGGGATGAACTACTGGGTTATCGGATATCTACGAGCGAAAGGGATGTCGTTTTCCCGGCACTGGGGCGTGCCCCGTCGACTTCAGGGAAAAGTAGCGCCGTATCCATGGCGACCGGGTAAACTAACGCCGTAACCATGGCAACCCCATCGAGCTCGGTGGTACTGGTACCCCACGGTTGGATTGATTCCAGGAAGTTCAAGTATGATTCTTGGAACTCGGCCGTGTAGGCTTTATTTCCGGAAAACTAATGTCGTGTCGATGGGATGAACTACTGGGTTATCGGATATCTACGAGCGAAAGGGATGTCGTTTTCCCGGCACTGGGGCGTGCCCCGTTGACTTCAGGGAAAAGTAGCGCCGTATCCATGGCGACCGGGTAAACTAACGCCGTAACCATGGCAACCCCATCGAGCTCGGTGGTACTGGGACCCCACGGTTGGATTGATTCCAGGAAATACGGAAACAATTACCAGGAATAGAACCAGAGTTCAATGGGCCTATTTTCACGAAGAGTACGCTCTATCGAGCCATGTCCCAAAGGGCACCTTTGCCTGCTCCACTCAAGTCAAAGCAGTTAAAATCTCGGCCTCGACCACTTCCCAAACCTTAACCGTCCGAAACCGGGAAAAAAGCTTGTGCATTTATCGGAACCCCCATTGAGCCCCGTGGTACTGGGACCCCAAGGTTGGATTGATTCCAGGAAATAGGGAAAATATTTCCAGGAATAGAACCAGAGTTCAATGGGCCTATTTTCACCACGAGCACACTCTATCGACCTATGTCCCAAAGGGCACCTTTGCCTGCTCCACTCAAGTCAAAGCAGTTAAAATCTCGGCCTCGACCACTTCCCAAACCTTAACCGTCCGAAACCGGGAAAAAAGCTTGTGCATTTATCGGAACCCCCATTGAGCCCCGTGGTACTGGGACCCCAAGGTTGGATTGATTCCAGGAAATAGGGAAAATATTTCCAGGAATAGAACCAGAGTTCAATGGGCCTATTTTCACCACGAGCACACTCTATCGACCTATGTCCCAAAGGGCACCTTTGCCTGCTCCACTCAAGTCAAAGCAGTTAAAATCTCGGCCTCGACCACTTCCCAAACCTTAACCGTCCGAAACCGGGAAAAAAGCTTGTGCATTTATCGGAACCCCCATTGAGCCCCGTGGTACTGGGACCCCAAGGTTGGATTGATTCCAGGAAATAGGGAAAATATTTCCAGGAATAGAACCAGAGTTCAATGGGCCTATTTTCACCACGAGCACACTCTATCGACCTATGTCCCAAAGGGCACCTTTGCCTGCTCCACTCAAGTCAAAGCAGTTAAAATCTCGGCCTCGACCACTTCCCAAACCTTAACCGTCCGAAACCGGGAAAAAAGCTTGTGCATTTATCGGAACCCCCATTGAGCCCCGTGGTACTGGGACCCCACGGTTGGATTGATTCCAGGAAATAGGGAAACAATTACCAGGAATAGAAACATAGTTCAATGGGCCTATTTTCACGAAGAGTACGCTCTATCGAGCCATGTCACAAACCACACCTTTGCCCGCTCCACTCGAGTCAAACAGGAACGCGGGTGCTCTCGAGTTAAAATCTCGGCCTCGACCACTTCCCTAACCCTATCCGTCCGAAACCAGGAAAAAAAAACACCATTAAGTATCGATGGTTACCCCATTGATCTTCGTGGTACTGGGACCCCAAGGTTGGATTGATTCCAGGAAATAGGGAAAATATTTCCAGGAATAGAACCAATCTCGGCCTCGACCACTTCCCCAACCTTAACCGTCCGAAACCGGGAAAAAAAAACACCATTATGTATTGATGGTTACCCCATTGATCTTCGTGGTACTGGGACCCGAAGGTTGGATTGATTCCAGGAAATAGGGAAAATATTTCCAGGAATAGAACCAGAGTTCAATGGGCCTATTTTCGGAACGGGTGCTCTCGAGTCAATATCTCGGCCTCGACCACTTCCCTAACCTTATCCGTCCGAAACCAGGAAAAAAACACACCATGATGTATTTATGGTTACCCCATTGATCTTCGTGGTACTGGGACCCCAAGGTTGGATTGATTTCAGGAAATAGGGAAAATATTTCCAGGAATAGAACCAGAGTTCAATGGGCCTATTTTCACGAAGAGTACGCTCTATCGAGCCATGTCACAAACCACACCTTTGCCTGCTCCACTCAAGTCAAACAGGAACGCGGGTGCTCTCGAGTTAAAATCTCGGCCTCGACCACTTCCCTAACCTTATCCGTCCGAAACCAGGAAAAAAAACACCATGATGTATTTATGGTTACCCCATTGAGTTTGGTGGCCCTGGTACCCCACTGTTGGATTAATTCCAGGAAGTCCACGTTTGATTCTTGGAATCCTGCTGTGTAGGATTTATTTCCGGAAAGAAAATGTCGTATCGCTCTCGGCCAGACGGATCCAGAGGGCCCAGGGCCGCTGCGTGACAGCGGGCGGGCAAATGTTAGGACTCAAACGGATGGATAAGTTAAAGTTACGGAAAAGCGACCTCCGTGCGGTAACGGCCCCCTGAGACAAAGTACATTGGCATACGCCAATGTACTAGTTGACATACTGGAATTGGATGGTGTTTCGGGTTGCTTTTGCAGAAATTTGCCGCTTCAAGCATATTCAAGCATATTCCTGCAAAAGCACCTAGCACATCCAGCTAAGCCATAAGCCTTGTCCATGACCAAGTGTCTGATTTTTGGATCGGTTGTTTTATTTCCAACAAATGAACCATTCATCTTTCACAAGTCTTTATTTTTATTCATCATTTTCCGGAAAAACACAACATAAAAAACATGATTCTCCTCCACAACATAAAAAACATGATTCTCCTCCACCGCGCACGTCCTGGTTGTCCTCCTCCTCCTCCTCCCAAGTCCCGGGAAGTTGAACTGGTAGGGAGGTTCGTGTTCCAGGAATTGTAACTCCATCAGGTGCCTACCACAGACAGATACAACACAACACAAGAAAGATGACACAGTGACAGTGAGCCGAGAATCCGTCATTCCGTCATTCCTGTCTCTCGGGCATTGGACCTCACCTCTCTTTCTGCGTTTGTAATCCAACCTCTGGATCGCAATCTGGGCGCCCAACCCTTTCTTCAGCAGGAACTTCCGGACATTAGACTTTCGCCGTCTTATGTTCCGCAGAGGTCTTTGCGACTGGTCGGAACCCCGACAGGTTCGATTCCAAACAACAGCCCGCCAGAATTGGGGGTACCTCATCCACTTGTTTTGTCTAGGGTAGGAGGAAAGGCACAACAATGTCATCAAATGTGTCAATAAAACAAAAGAGATGTCACCATTTCCAGGAATCGAACCGTTAACCGCCCGCCAATACTGCCTATTTCCAGGCGGACTACGTCTTCTTCCTGGATCTGACCGAAGGGCCGGGAGGGGGCTCTTACCTTCATGTGGTCCCGACGTCGCCGACTAGAGAGAAGGCGGGAAGCGTTTGCTTTTATAGGGCTCTGCGGTCGCGCTGCCCTCTCGTTGGTTGGGGAAAAAACAAGTAGCCAATAGCAGGCCGGTATTTTCGAAAGGGGCGGGTAGCTAATGAGGTGCGAATTCCGGAATGGCAAAAATATATTTCCAGGTATCGAACCATGTGTCTAAACAGGAACGGGTGCTCTCGAGTCAATATCTCGGCCTCGACCACTTCCCTAACCTTAACCGTCCGAAACCGGGAAAAAAAAACACCATTATGTATTGATGGTTACCCCATTGATCTTCGTGGTACTGGGACCCCAAGGTTGGATTGATTCCAGGAAATAGGGAAAATATTTCCAGGAATAGAACCAATCTCGGCCTCGACCACTTCCCTAACCTTAACCGTCCGAAACCGGGAAAAAAAAACACCATTATGTATTGATGGTTACCCCATTGATCTTCGTGGTACTGGGACCCCAAGGTTGAATTGATTCCAGGAAATAGGGAAAATATTTCCAGGAATAGAACCAATCTCGGCCTCGACCACTTCCCTAACCTTAACCGTCCGAAACCGGGAAAAAAAACACCATTATGTATTGATGGTTACCCCATTGATCTTCGTGGTACTGGGACCCCAAGGTTGGATTGATTCCAGGAAATAGGGAAAATATTTCCAGGAATAGAACCAATCTCGGCCTCGACCACTTCCCTAACCTTAACCGTCCGAAACCGGGAAAAAAAAACACCATTATGTATTGATGGTTACCCCATTGATCTTCGTGGTACTGGGACCCCAAGGTTGAATTGATTCCAGGAAATAGGGAAAATATTTCCAGGAATAGAACCAATCTCGGCCTCGACCACTTCCCTAACCTTAACCGTCCGAAACCGGGAAAAAAAACACCATTATGTATTGATGGTTACCCCATTGATCTTCGTGGTACTGGGACCCCAAGGTTGGATTGATTCCAGGAAATAGGGAAAATATTTCCAGGAATAGAACCAATCTCGGCCTCGACCACTTCCCCAACCTTAACCGTCCGAAACCGGGAAAAAAAAACACCATTATGTATTGATGGTTACCCCATTGATCTTCGTGGTACTGGGACCCCAAGGTTGGATTGATTCCAGGAAATAGGGAAAATATTTCCAGGAATAGAACCAATCTCGGCCTCGACCACTTCCCAAACCTTAACCGTCCGAAACCGGGAAAAAAGCTATAAGTCCACGTTATTCCGTGGTCCTGGTACCCCGAGGCTGAATTCCAGGAAGTCCACGCATGATTCTTGGAATTCTTCAAGGGTCCGGAGGGAAGTATGGGTAAGTTTATTTTCCGGAAAAGGGACCTCCATGCTGTCTCTACCGACGACGCGTGCCCCGAAAAGACGCCAGACAGCGGGCAGAAGACAGGAGAGAAGGACGGGTAAGTCGACTTTCCAGAAAAGGGACCTCCATGCTGTCTCTACCGATGACGTGTGCCCCGAAAAGACGCCAGACTTGGGGGAAAAGACAGAACAGAAGGACGGGTAAGTCGAATTTCCAGAAAAGGGACCTCCATGCTGTCTCTACCGAGGACGCGTGACCAGAAAAGATGCCAGACAGCGGGCAAAAGATAGGAGAGAAGCATGGGCAAGACCACGTTATTTCACGGTCCTGGTACCCCGCGGCTGGATTCCAGGAATTGGTGGGTGAACAGGCTCGCATGGTGAGCGAGTTCTCCTAGTGGTCAGGTTCCAGGAAATGAACCTCCATGCCGTCTGCACCAAGGGCGCGGGTTACGTTAACGTTAACCATAACCCGCCGTGGTTAGGGTTAACACTAACCATAACCCCCCGCACCCTCCAAGTATGATTCTTGGAATTCTTCGTTGTACCAGAACCTGCTTGGAAACAAAGCGGGGGGAGGGGATTTAAGGGCGGGTGAACAGGCTCGCATGGTGAGCGAGTTCTCCTAGTGGTCAGGTTCCAGGAAATGAACCTCCATGCCGTCTGCACCAAGGGCGCGGGTTACGTTAACGTTAACCATAACCCGCCGTGGTTAGGGTTAACACTAACCATAACCCCCCGCACCCTCCACGTATGATTCTTGGAATTCTTCGTTGTACCAGAACCTGCTTGGAAACAAAGCGGGGGGAGGGGATTTAAGGGCGGGTGAACAGGCTCGCATGGTGAGCGAGTTCTCCTAGTGGTCAGGTTCCAGGAAATGAACCTCCATGCCGTCTGCACCAAGGGCGCGGGTTACGTTAACGTTAACCATGATCCGCCGTGGTTAGGGTTAACCCTAACCATAACCCCCCCGCCACCCTCAACGTATGATTCTTGGAATTCTTCGTTGTACCAGAACGAAGGAATTGGTGGGTGAACAGAAAAGACTCCAGACAGCGGGCAAAAGACAGGAGAGAAGCATGGATAAGTCCACGTTATTCCGTGGTCCTGGTACCCCGAGGCTGAATTCCAGGAAATCCACGCATGATTCTTGGAATTCTTCAAGAGTCCGGAGGGAAGTATGGGTAAGTTTATTTTCCGGAAAAGGGACCTCCATGCTGTCTCTACCGACGACGCGTGCCCCGAAAAGACGCCAGACATCTGGCAGAAGACAGGAGAAAAGGACGGGTAAGTCGACTTTCCCGAAAACGGACCTCCATGCTTTCTCTACCGAGGACGCGTGCCCAGAGAGGACGCCAGCCAGCGGGCAGGGACGGGTAAGTTAAGGTTCCTTCGCGATCCCGGTACCCTAACGTAGATTCCAGGATTTCCAAGCCTGTTTCATGGAATTATTCGGTGTACCAGGACCACAAACTTTTTGGAGCGCGGGCTGCTTGGACATCATTCCGGGCGGGTGGTGCTTAAGGGTGGGTGAACAGGCTCGCATGGTGAGCGAGGTCTCCTTGTGGTCAGGTTCCAGGAAATGGAGGGAGATGCATGCCCTCCTCAGGCAGATGCCCCCGAACATTGCCTGAGTGAGGGGGTGTTTTCAGAGTGAATGGTGGGTAAGTCGACTTTCCTGAAAACGGACGTCCATGCTGTCTCTACCGAGGACTCGTGCCCCGAAAAGACGCCAGACATCTGGCAGAAGACAGGAGAAAAGGACGGGTAAGTCGACTTTCCCGAAAACGGACCTCCATGCTCTCTCTACCGAGGACGCGTGCCCAGAGAGGACGCCAGCCAGCGGGCAGGGACGGGTAAGTTAAGGTTCCTTCGCGATCCCGGTACCCTAACGTAGATTCCAGGATTTCCAAGCCTGTTTCATGGAATTATTCGGTGTACCAGGACCACGAACTTTTTGGAGCGCGGGCTGCTTGGACATCATTCCGGGCGGGGGGTGCTTAAGGGTCAGTTTCCTGGAAGTGGAGGGAGATGCATTCCCTCTTCAGGCAGATGCCCCCGAACATTGCCTGAGTGAGCGGGTGTTTTCAGAGTGAATGGTGGGTAAGTCGACTTTCCCGAAAACGGACGTCCATGTTAAGGGTGGGTGAACAGGCTCGCATGGTGAGCGAGGTCTCCTTGTGGTCAGGTTCCAGGAATTGGAGGGAGATGCATGCCCTCCTCAGGCAGATGCCCCCGAACATTGCCTGAGTGAGGGGGTGTTTTCAGAGTGAATGGTGGGTAAGTCGACTTTCCCGAAAACGGACCTCCATGTTAAGGGTGGGTGAACAGGCTCGCATGGTGAGCGAGGTCTCCTTGTGGTCAGGTTCCAGGAAATGGAGGGAGATGCATGCCCTCCTCAGGCAGATGCCCCCGAACATTGCCTGAGTGAGGGGGTGTTTTCAGAGTGAATGGTGGGTAAGTCGACTTTCCTGAAAACGGACGTCCATGCTGTCTCTACCGAGGACTCGTGCCCCGAAAAGACGCCAGACATCTGGCAGAAGACAGGAGAAAAGGACGGGTAAGTCGACTTTCCCGAAAACGGACCTCCATGCTCTCTCTACCGAGGACGCGTGCCCAGAGAGGACGCCAGCCAGCGGGCAGGGACGGGTAAGTTAAGGTTCCTTCGCGATCCCGGTACCCTAACGTAGATTCCAGGATTTCCAAGCCTGTTTCATGGAATTATTCGGTGTACCAGGACCACGAAGTTTTTGGAGCGCGGGCTGCTTGGACATCATTCCGGGCGGGGGGTGCTTAAGGGTCAGTTTCCTGGAAGTGGAGGGAGATGCATTCCCTCTTCAGGCAGATGCCCCCGAACATTGCCTGAGTGAGCGGGTGTTTTCAGAGTGAATGGTGGGTAAGTCGACCTTCCCGAAAACGGACGTCCATGTTAAGGGTGGGTGAACAGGCTCGCATGGTGAGCGAGGTCTCCTGGTGGGTGAACAGGCTCGCGTGGTGAGCGAGGTCTCCTAGTGGTCAGGTTCCAGGAAATGGAGGGAGATGCATGCCCTCCTCAGGCAGATGCCCCCGAGCATTGCCTGAGTGAGGGGGTGTTTTCAGAGTGAATGGTGGGTAAGTCGACTTTCCGGAAAAGGTACGTCCACGCGGTGAGTGTCAAGGAGGCATGCCCGTGCCAACATTGCTTGAGAAGAGAGGGCGAGGGTGAGGAGTGAAGGTTGGTTAATTTCAGGGTTCCGGAAAAGGTACGTCCACGCGGTCGGTGAGGTGGTCATGGGACGCGTGCGTGCCGGGGACCCATCGCCTTACCGAGGGTAAGTTGGACGGGTGGGTATGTTCATGTTCCGGAAAAGGTACCTCCGGGCCCTGGAACCACGAGGACGCATTCCCGGGAAAGACCGACCGACCGACCGACCGACCGACCGACCGACCGACCGACCGACCGACCGACCGACGCATTCCCGGGACCGACGCCTGAAAGACGGTAAGTTTCACGAGTGTGAAGGGTGGCTATTTTAATGTTCCGGAAATTGGACCTCCGGGTCCCCAACTACAAGGACGGATTCCCGGGACCGACGCCTGGAAGACGGTAAGTTTCACGAGTGTGAAGGGTGGGTAAATTCGTGTTCCGGAAATTGGACCTCCAGGTCCCCAACTACAAGGACGGATTCCCGGGACCGACGCCTGGCTGACGGTAAGTTTCACGAGTGTGAAGGGTGGGTTTGTTCGTGTTCCGGAAATTGGACCTCCTGGTCCCCAACTACAAGGACGGATTCCCGGGACCGACGCCTGGAAGACGGTAAGTCTCACGAGTGTGAAGGGTGGGTATTTTAATGTTCCGGAAATTGGACCTGCGGGTCCCCAACTACAAGGACGGATTCCCGGGACCGACGCCTGGAAGACGGTAAGTTTCACGAGTGTGAAGGGTGGGTAAATTCGTGTTCCGGAAATTGGACCTCCGGGTCCCCAACTACAAGGACGGATTCCCGGGACCGACGCCTGGAAGACGGTAAGTTTCACGAGTGTGAAGGGTGGGTATGTTCGTGTTCCGGAAATTGGACCTCCGGGTCCCCAACTACAAGGACGGATTCCCGGGACCGACGCCTGGCTGACGGTAAGTTTCACGAGTGTGAAGGGTGGGTTTGTTCGTGTTACGGAAATTGGACCTCCTGGTCCCCAACTACAAGGACGGATTCCCGGGACCGACGCCTGGAAGACGGTAAGTCTCACGAGTGTGAAGGGTGGCTATTTTAATGTTCCGGAAATTGGACCTCCGGGTCCCCAACTACAAGGACGGATTCCCGGGACCGACGCCTGGCTGACGGTAAGTTTCACGAGTGTGAAGGGTGGGTATTTTAATGTTCCGGAAATTGGACCTCCGGGTCCCCAACTACAAGGACGGATTCCCGGGACCGACGCCTGAAAGACGGTAAGTTTCACGAGTGTGAAGGGTGGCTATTTTAATGTTCCGGAAATTGGACCTCCGGGTCCCCAACTACAAGGACGGATTCCCGGGACCGACGCCTGGAAGACGGTAAGTTTCACGAGTGTGAAGGGTGGGTAAATTCGTGTTCCGGAAATTGGACCTCCAGGTCCCCAACTACAAGGACGGATTCCCGGGACCGACGCCTGGCTGACGGTAAGTTTCACGAGTGTGAAGGGTGGCTATTTTAATGTTCCGGAAATTGGACCTCCGGGTCCCCAACTACAAGGACGGATTCCCGGGACCGACGCCTGGCTGACGGTAAGTTTCACGAGTGTGAAGGGTGGGTTTGTTCGTGTTACGGAAATTGGACCTCCTGGTCCCCAACTACAAGGACGGATTCCCGGGACCGACGCCTGGAAGACGGTAAGTCTCACGAGTGTGAAGGGTGGCTATTTTAATGTTCCGGAAATTGGACCTCCGGGTCCCCAACTACAAGGACGGATTCCCGGGACCGACGCCTGGCTGACGGTAAGTTTCACGAGTGTGAAGGGTGGGTATTTTAACGTTCCGGAAATTGGACCTCCGGGTCCCCAACTACAAGGACGGATTCCCGGGACCGACGCCTGAAAGACGGTAAGTTTCACGAGTGTGAAGGGTGGGTATTTTAATGTTCCGGAAATTGGACCTCCGGGTCCCCAACTACAAGGACGGATTCCCGGGACCGACGCCTGGCAGACGGTAAGTTTCACGAGTGTGAAGGGTGGCTATTTTAATGTTCCGGAAATTGGACCTCCGGGTCCCCAACTACAAGGACGGATTCCCGGGACCGACGCCTGGAAGACGGTAAGTTTCACGAGTGTGAAGGGTGGGTTTGTTCGTTTCCTGGAAAATATGCTAGTAAACCATAAGCCTACCTAAGTGTCTGCTTTTCGATTTCTCCAATAAATCAACCATTAGAGTTTGACAAAAACAATCAAACAAAAACTTGATTCACACAACAAAAACTTTATTATTATTCCAGGAAATAGGGAAAATATTTCCAGGAATAGAACCAGAGTTCAATGGGCCTATTTTCGGAACGGGTGCTCTCGAGTCAATATCTCGGCCTCGACCACTTCCCTAACCTTATCCGTCCGAAACCAGGAAAAAAACACACCATGATGTATTTATGGTTACCCCATTGATCTTCGTGGTACTGGGACCCCAAGGTTGGATTGATTTCAGGAAATAGGGAAAATATTTCCAGGAATAGAACCAGAGTTCAATGGGCCTATTTTCACGAAGAGTACGCTCTATCGAGCCATGTCACAAACCACACCTTTGCCTGCTCCACTCAAGTCAAACAGGAACGCGGGTGCTCTCGAGTTAAAATCTCGGCCTCGACCACTTCCCTAACCTTATCCGTCCGAAACCAGGAAAAAAAACACCATGATGTATTTATGGTTACCCCATTGAGTTTGGTGGCCCTGGTACCCCACTGTTGGATTAATTCCAGGAAGTCCACGTTTGATTCTTGGAATCCTGCTGTGTAGGATTTATTTCCGGAAAGAAAATGTCGTATCGCTCTCGGCCAGACGGATCCAGAGGGCCCAGGGCCGCTGCGTGACAGCGGGCGGGCAAATGTTAGGACTCAAACGGATGGATAAGTCAAAGTTACGGAAAAGCGACCTCCGTGCGGTAACTGCCCCCTGAGACAAAGTACATTGGCATACGCCAATGTACTAGTTGACATACTGGAATTGGATGGTGTTTCGGGTTGCTTTTGCGGGGATTTGCGGGCTTCAAGCATATTCCTGCAAAAGCAACTAGCACATCCAGCTAAGCCATAAGCCTTGTCCATGACCAAGTGTCTGATTTTTGGATCGGTTGTTTTATTTCCAACAAATGAACCATTCGTCTTTCACAAGTCTTTATTTTTATTCATCATTTTCCGGAAAAACACAACATAAAAAACATGATTCTCCTCCACAACATAAAAAAACATGATTCTCCTCCACCGCGCACGTCCTGGTTTTCCTCCTCCTCCTCCTCCTCCTCCCAAGTTCAGTCCCGGGAAGTTGAACTGGTAGGGAGGTTCGTGTTCCAGGAATTGTAACTCCATCAGGTGCCTACCACAGACAGATACAACACAACACAAGAAAGATGACACAGTGACAGTGAGCCGAGAATCCGTCATTCCGTCATTCCTGTCTCTCGGGCATTGGACCTCACCTCTCTTTCTGCGTTTGTAATCCAACCTCTGGATCGCAATCTGGGCGCCCAACCCTTTCTTCAGCAGGAACTTCCGGACATTAGACTTTCGCCGTCTTATGTTTCCAGGGCGGTCTTCTTGACCAGTGGTACCGGATAGGTGGCGCACCTTCCCCAGATCCACAATGTAGCACTTTGGTTCTCCCGACCTCTCCGGCCCCCTCGGTGGAACGGCACTCGGGCTTGGACGGCTTTCGGAGAACTCGGAGGAGCGCCTTTATGCTCCGGATACCTGGAATTTTCTTGACTTGGCAGTAGTAGATCCCGGTGTCTAAGGGAGTCAGCAGCGCTATATTGATGGAGGCATCTCCTCTCCCGGGGTCGCCTTCCTGGAAGTAGGCTCTTCCCTTCAGCCGTAGATGTGCCCGGCGGTGTACATCAGCACTTGATCTTTTTCCATTGGGCTGCGTACCGACTTGACCGTCCATTCAATTTCCAAAGGTCCCGTGTCGCCTGGGTCGGTGGTGAACTTGCACTCCAGCTTGACGCTCTCTCCCACAGCCTTTTCCACAATCGCGTCGTTGGTGGTGTTGATTTCCAGTCCTTTCGCCCCTAGCGCCGTCATGGCAACAAGTCCCAAGGTGAGCCGATCCATGGTAGCGTCCGTTTCACAACAGACAGGCAGAGTCTCTTCTTATATACTCCTCGGTCAGAAATGGCCACGCCCACCGCAGCCCTTTCAGTAGCCAATAGCAGGCCGCTATTCTCGAAAGGGGTGGATAGCTAATGAGGTGCGAATTCCGGAATGGCAAAAATATATTTCCTGGTATCGAACCATGTGTCTAATGTGCCCATTTTCAGGAGGAGTGCGTGTCTTTATCAGGAATATCGACCTTTGAAAATTCACCAACCCTGACCCTAAGTTTCACGAGTGTGAAGGGTGGGTTTGTTCGTTTCCTGGAAAATATGCTAGTAAACCATAAGCCTACCTAAGTGTCTGCTTTTCGATTTCTCCAATAAATCAACCATTAGAGTTTGACAAAAACAATCAAACAAAAACTTTATTCACACAACAAAAACTTTATTATTATTCCAGGAAATAGGGAAAATATTTCCAGGAATAGAACCAGAGTTCAATGGGCCTATTTTCACCACGAGCACGCTCTATCGACCTATGTCCCAAAGGGCACCTTTGCCTGCTCCACTCAAGTCAAAACAGGAACGGGTGCTCTCGAGTCAATATCTCGGCCCCTGAAGGTCCGCGGACCTCATGTTGGGTATCCACGGAAAGGTCTCGACGAGACGAATCCAGAGACACCTCGATCACTTGCCTCACCCTAACCGTTCTCGACTTATGTCCAAAAGCGCACAGTTTTGCCTGCCTCCTCCGCCAGAGTCAAACCAGAAGGCGGGTGCTCTCGAGCTAATATCTCGGCCCCCGAAGGTCCGCGGACCTCATGTTGGGTATCTACGGAAAGGTCTCGTCGAGACGAATCCAGAGACACCTCGATCACTTTCCTACCCTCGACCGTTCTCGACTTATGTCCAAAAGCGCACTTTTGCCTGCTGCACTCGAGTCAAACAGGAACGCGGGTGCTCTCGAGTTAAAATCTCGGCCCCTGAGGGTCCGCGGGCCTCATGTTGGGTATTTACGGAAAGGTCTCGTCGAGACGAATCCAGAGACACCTCGATCACTTGCCTACCCTCAACCGTCCGAGACCCGGAAAAAGGTTCAGTTTACCCTGAATCCAGGCTCTGTTAGTAGATGGAATGTTAGTTAGTGGGAATGTGACAGAGTGAGTGCTAGCACATTAGCCAACCCATCGTAATCGTGATAACTCGCCGCACACACACATGGGGATAGCTTCCGGGATGGCTGTGACATTTCCGACAATTGCCCTCGCAGGGAATGACCCTAACCCTAACCCTAACCCTAACCCTACTGAAGGAGCTTTAATACAAACATCTACCTTTATTTTGAAAAAGCTTTAACACAAACATCTACCTTTATTTTGAAGGAGCTTTAATTCAAACATCTACCTTTATACTGAAGGAGCTTTAATACAAACATCTACCTTTATTTTGAAGGAGCTTAACACAGACATCTACCTTTATTTTGAAGGAGCTTTAATACAAACATCTACCTTTATACTGTATGGAGCTTTAAGTCAAACATCTACCTTTATTCTGAAGGAGCTTAACACAAACATCTACCATTATTTTGAAGGAGCTTTAACACAAACATCTACCTTTATTTTGAAAGAGCTTTAACACAAACATCTACCTCTATTTTGAAGGAGCTTAACACAGACATCTACCTTTATTTTGAAGGAGCTTTAATACAAACATCTACCTTTATTTTGAAGGAGCTTTAATACAAACATCTACCTTTATTTTGAAAGAGCTTTAACACAAACATCTACCTTTATTTTGAAGGAGCTTTAATTCAAACATCTACCTTTATACTGAAGGAGCTTTAATACAAACATCTACCTTTATTTTGAAGGAGCTTAACACAGACATCTACCTTTATTTTGAAGGAGCTTTAATACAAACATCTACCTTTATACTGTATGGAGCTTTAAGTCAAACATCTACCTTTATTCTGAAGTAGCTTAACACAAACATCTACCATTATTTTGAAGGAGCTTTAACACAAACATCTACCTTTATTTTGAAAGAGCTTTAACACAAACATCTACCTCTATTTTGAAGGAGCTTAACACAGACTTCTACCTTTATTTTGAAGGAGCTTTAATACAAACATCTACCTTTATTTTGAAGGAGCTTTAATACAAACATCTACCTTTATTTTGAAGGAGCTTTAATACAAACATCTACCTTTATTTTGAAAGAGCTTTAACACAAACATCTACCTTTATTTTGAAGGAGCTTTAATTCAAACATCTACCTTTATACTGAAGGAGCTTTAATACAAACATCTACCTTTATTTTGAAATAGCTTTAACACAAACATCTACCTTTATTTTGAAGGAGCTTTAATTCAAACATCTACCTTTATACTGAAGGAGCTTTAATACAAACATCTACCTTTATTTTGAAGGAGCTTAACACAGACATCTACCTTTATTTTGAAGGAGCTTTAATACAAACATCTACCTTTATACTGTATGGAGCTTTAAGTCAAACATCTACCTTTATTCTGAAGGAGCTTAACACAAACATCTACCATTATTTTGAAGGAGCTTTAACACA
Organism: Trachurus trachurus; assembly: GCF_905171665.1. Lineage (NCBI taxonomy): Eukaryota > Metazoa > Chordata > Actinopteri > Carangiformes > Carangidae > Trachurus > Trachurus trachurus. Next base: position 20,960 of record NW_028155206.1, on the reverse strand, counting down.
AACATCTACCTTTATTTTGAAAGAGCTTTAACACAAACATCTACCTCTATTTTGAAGGAGCTTAACACAGACATCTACCTTTATTTTGAAGGAGCTTTAATACAAACATCTACCTTTATTTTGAAGGAGCTTTAATACAAACATCTACCTTTATTTTGAAGGAGCTTTAATACAAACATCTACCTTTATTTTGAAAGAGCTTTAACACAAACATCTACCTCTATTTTGAAGGAGCTTAACACAGACATCTACCTTTATTTTGAAGGAGCTTTAATACAAACATCTACCTTTATTTTGAAGGAGCTTTAACACAAACATCTACCTTTATTTTGAAGGAGCTTAACACAGACATCTACCTTTATTTTGAAGGAGCTTTAATACAAACATCTACCTTTATACTGTATGGAGCTTTAAGTCAAACATCTACCTTTATTCTGAAGGAGCTTAACACAAACATCTACCATTATTTTGAAGGAGCTTTAACACAAACATCTACCTTTATTTTGAAAGAGCTTTAACACAAACATCTACCTCTATTTTGAAGGAGCTTAACACAGACATCTACCTTTATTTTGAAGGAGCTTTAATACAAACATCTACCTTTATTTTGAAGGAGCTTTAATACAAACATCTACCTTTATTTTGAAAGAGCTTTAACACAAACATCTACCTTTATTTTGAAGGAGCTTTAATTCAAACATCTACCTTTATACTGAAGGAGCTTTAATACAAACATCTACCTTTATTTTGAAGGAGCTTAACACAGACATCTACCTTTATTTTGAAGGAGCTTTAATACAAACATCTACCTTTATACTGTATGGAGCTTTAAGTCAAACATCTACCTTTATTCTGAAGTAGCTTAACACAAACATCTACCATTATTTTGAAGGAGCTTTAACACAAACATCTACCTTTATTTTGAAAGAGCTTTAACACAAACATCTACCTCTATTTTGAAGGAGCTTAACACAGACTTCTACCTTTATTTTGAAGGAGCTTTAATACAAACATCTACCTTTATTTTGAAGGAGCTTTAATACAAACATCTACCTTTATTTTGAAGGAGCTTTAATACAAACATCTACCTTTATTTTGAAAGAGCTTTAACACAAACATCTACCTTTATTTTGAAGGAGCTTTAATTCAAACATCTACCTTTATACTGAAGGAGCTTTAATACAAACATCTACCTTTATTTTGAAAAAGCTTTAACACAAACATCTACCTTTATTTTGAAGGAGCTTTAATTCAAACATCTACCTTTATACTGAAGGAGCTTTAATACAAACATCTACCTTTATTTTGAAGGAGCTTAACACAGACATCTACCTTTATTTTGAAGGAGCTTTAATACAAACATCTACCTTTATACTGTATGGAGCTTTAAGTCAAACATCTACCTTTATTCTGAAGGAGCTTAACACAAACATCTACCATTATTTTGAAGGAGCTTTAACACAAACATCTACCTTTATTTTGAAAGAGCTTTAACACAAACATCTACCTCTATTTTGAAGGAGCTTAACACAGACATCTACCTTTATTTTGAAGGAGCTTTAATACAAACATCTACCTTTATTTTGAAGGAGCTTTAATACAAACATCTACCTTTATTTTGAAGGAGCTTTAATACAAACATCTACCTTTATTTTGAAAGAGCTTTAACACAAACATCTACCTCTATTTTGAAGGAGCTTAACACAGACATCTACCTTTATTTTGAAGGAGCTTTAATACAAACATCTACCTTTATTTTGAAGGAGCTTTAACACAAACATCTACCTTTATTTTGAAGGAGCTTTAATACAAACATCTACCTTTATTTTGAAAGAGCTTTAACACAAACATCTACCTTTATTTTGAAGGAGCTTTAATTCAAACATCTACCTTTATACTGAAGGAGCTTTAATACAAACATCTACCTTTATTTTGAAGGAGCTTAACACAGACATCTACCTTTATTTTGAAGGAGCTTTAATACAAACATCTACCTTTATACTGTATGGAGCTTTAAGTCAAACATCTACCTTTATTCTGAAGTAGCTTAACACAAACATCTACCATTATTTTGAAGGAGCTTTAACACAAACATCTACCTTTATTTTGAAAGAGCTTTAACACAAACATCTACCTCTATTTTGAAGGAGCTTAACACAGACTTCTACCTTTATTTTGAAGGAGCTTTAATACAAACATCTACCTTTATTTTGAAGGAGCTTTAATACAAACATCTACCTTTATTTTGAAGGAGCTTTAATACAAACATCTACCTTTATTTTGAAAGAGCTTTAACACAAACATCTACCTTTATTTTGAAGGAGCTTTAATTCAAACATCTACCTTTATACTGAAGGAGCTTTAATACAAACATCTACCTTTATTTTGAAAAAGCTTTAACACAAACATCTACCTTTATTTTGAAGGAGCTTAACACAGACATCTACCTTTATTTTGAAGGAGCTTTAATACAAACATCTACCTTTATACTGTATGGAGCTTTAAGTCAAACATCTACCTTTATTCTGAAGGAGCTTAACACAAACATCTACCATTATTTTGAAGGAGCTTTAACACAAACATCTACCTTTATTTTGAAAGAGCTTTAACACAAACATCTACCTCTATTTTGAAGGAGCTTAACACAGACATCTACCTTTATTTTGAAGGAGCTTTAATACAAACATCTACCTTTATTTTGAAGGAGCTTTAATACAAACATCTACCTTTATTTTGAAGGAGCTTTAATACAAACATCTACCTTTATTTTGAAAGAGCTTTAACACAAACATCTACCTCTATTTTGAAGGAGCTTAACACAGACATCTACCTTTATTTTGAAGGAGCTTTAATACAAACATCTACCTTTATTTTGAAGGAGCTTTAACACAAACATCTACCTTTATTTTGAAGGAGCTTTAATACAAACATCTACCTTTATTTTGAAAGAGCTTTAACACAAACATCTACCTTTATTTTGAAGGAGCTTTAATACAAACATCTACCTTTATACTGTATGGAGCTTTAAGTCAAACATCTACCTTTATTCTGAAGTAGCTTAACACAAACATCTACCATTATTTTGAAGGAGCTTTAACACAAACATCTACCTTTATTTTGAAAGAGCTTTAACACAAACATCTACCTCTATTTTGAAGGAGCTTAACACAGACTTCTACCTTTATTTTGAAGGAGCTTTAATACAAACATCTACCTTTATTTTGAAGGAGCTTTAATACAAACATCTACCTTTATTTTGAAGGAGCTTTAATACAAACATCTACCTTTATTTTGAAAGAGCTTTAACACAAACATCTACCTTTATTTTGAAGGAGCTTTAATTCAAACATCTACCTTTATACTGAAGGAGCTTTAATACAAACATCTACCTTTATTTTGAAAAAGCTTTAACACAAACATCTACCTTTATTTTGAAGGAGCTTAACACAGACATCTACCTTTATTTTGAAGGAGCTTTAATACAAACATCTACCTTTATACTGTATGGAGCTTTAAGTCAAACATCTACCTTTATTCTGAAGGAGCTTAACACAAACATCTACCATTATTTTGAAGGAGCTTTAACACAAACATCTACCTTTATTTTGAAAGAGCTTTAACACAAACATCTACCTCTATTTTGAAGGAGCTTAACACAGACATCTACCTTTATTTTGAAGGAGCTTTAATACAAACATCTACCTTTATTTTGAAGGAGCTTTAATACAAACATCTACCTTTATTTTGAAGGAGCTTTAATACAAACATCTACCTTTATTTTGAAAGAGCTTTAACACAAACATCTACCTCTATTTTGAAGGAGCTTAACACAGACATCTACCTTTATTTTGAAGGAGCTTTAATACAAACATCTACCTTTATTTTGAAGGAGCTTTAACACAAACATCTACCTTTATTTTGAAGGAGCTTTAATTCAAACATCTACCTTTATACTGAAGGAGCTTTAATACAAACATCTACCTTTATTTTGAAAGAGCTTTAACAGAAACATCTACCTTTATTTTGAAAGAGCTTTAACACAAACATCTACCTCTATTTTGAAGGAGCTTAACACAGACATCTACCTTTATTTTGAAGGAGCTTTAATACAAACATCTACCTTTATTTTGAAAGAGCTTTAACACAAACATCTACCTTTATTTTGAAGGAGCTTTAATTCAAACATCTACCTTTATACTGAAGGAGCTTTAATACAAACATCTACCTTTATTTTGAAAGAGCTTTAACAGAAACATCTACCTTTATTTTGAAGGAGCTAAACACAGACATCTACCTTTATTTTGAAGGAGCTTTAATACAAACATTTACCTTTATACTGTATGGAGCTTTAAGTCAAACATCTACCTTTATTCTGAAGGAGCTTAACACAAACATCTACCTTTATTTTGAAGGAGCTTTAACACAAACATCTACCTTTATTTTGAAAGAGCTTTAACACAAACATCTACCTCTATTTTGAAGGAGCTTAACACAGACATCTACCTTTATTTTGAAGGAGCTTTAATACAAACATCTACCTTTATTTTGAAGGAGCTTTAATACAAACATCTACCTTTATTTTGAAGGAGCTTTAATACAAACATCTACCTTTATTTTGAAAGAGCTTTAACACAAACATCTACCTTTATTTTGAAGGAGCTTTAATTCAAACATCTACCTTTATACTGAATGAGCTTTAATACAAACATCTACCTTTATTTTGAAGGAGCTTAACACAGACATCTACCTTTATTTTGAAGGAGCTTTAATTCAAACATCTACCTTTATACTGAAGGAGCTTTAATACAAACATCTACCTTTATACTGTATGGAGCTTTAAGTCAAACATCTACCTTTATTCTGAAGTAGCTTAACACAAACATCTACCATTATTTTGAAGGAGCTTTAACACAAACATCTACCTTTATTTTGAAAGAGCTTTAACACAAACATCTACCTCTATTTTGAAGGAGCTTAACACAGACTTCTACCTTTATTTTGAAGGAGCTTTAATACAAACATCTACCTTTATTTTGAAGGAGCTTTAATACAAACATCTACCTTTATTTTGAAGGAGCTTTAATACAAACATCTACCTTTATTTTGAAAGAGCTTTAACACAAACATCTACCTTTATTTTGAAGGAGCTTTAATTCAAACATCTACCTTTATACTGAAGGAGCTTTAATACAAACATCTACCTTTATTTTGAAAAAGCTTTAACACAAACATCTACCTTTATTTTGAAGGAGCTTTAATTCAAACATCTACCTTTATACTGAAGGAGCTTTAATACAAACATCTACCTTTATTTTGAAGGAGCTTAACACAGACATCTACCTTTATTTTGAAGGAGCTTTAATACAAACATCTACCTTTATACTGTATGGAGCTTTAAGTCAAACATCTACCTTTATTCTGAAGGAGCTTAACACAAACATCTACCATTATTTTGAAGGAGCTTTAACACAAACATCTACCTTTATTTTGAAAGAGCTTTAACACAAACATCTACCTCTATTTTGAAGGAGCTTAACACAGACATCTACCTTTATTTTGAAGGAGCTTTAATACAAACATCTACCTTTATTTTGAAGGAGCTTTAATACAAACATCTACCTTTATTTTGAAGGAGCTTTAATACAAACATCTACCTTTATTTTGAAAGAGCTTTAACACAAACATCTACCTCTATTTTGAAGGAGCTTAACACAGACATCTACCTTTATTTTGAAGGAGCTTTAATACAAACATCTACCTTTATTTTGAAGGAGCTTTAACACAAACATCTACCTTTATTTTGAAGGAGCTTTAATTCAAACATCTACCTTTATACTGAAGGAGCTTTAATACAAACATCTACCTTTATACTGTATGGAGCTTTAAGTCAAACATCTACCTTTATTCTGAAGGAGCTTAACACAAACATCTACCATTATTTTGAAGGAGCTTTAACACAAACATCTACCTTTATTTTGAAAGAGCTTTAACACAAACATCTACCTCTATTTTGAAGGAGCTTAACACAGACATCTACCTTTATTTTGAAGGAGCTTTAATACAAACATCTACCTTTATTTTGAAGGAGCTTTAATACAAACATCTACCTTTATTTTGAAGGAGCTTTAATACAAACATCTACCTTTATTTTGAAAGAGCTTTAACACAAACATCTACCTCTATTTTGAAGGAGCTTAACACAGACATCTACCTTTATTTTGAAGGAGCTTTAATACAAACATCTACCTTTATTTTGAAGGAGCTTTAACACAAACATCTACCTTTATTTTGAAGGAGCTTTAATTCAAACATCTACCTTTATACTGAAGGAGCTTTAATACAAACATCTACCTTTATTTTGAAGGAGCTTTAATACAAACATCTACCTTTATTTTGAAGGAACTTTAATACAAACATCTACCTTTATTTTAAAGGAGCTTAACACAGACATCTACCTTTATTTTGAAGGAGCTTTAATACAAACATCTACCTTTATTTTGAAGGAGCTTTAATACAAACATCTACCTTTATTTTGAAGGGGACACTAGGTACCTGTCTGTCTGTCCAGACTGGGGGACAGAGGACACTTTGTACCTGTCTACCATAAGTTAGTGCCACTTAAGATTACAAGTAAAGCATACTTAATCAAGATATCTTTTTTAACTCAAAATATTTAGTCAACATTAATTAAAATTTTTGATGTAATCAGTTTCAACAATTTTTTTGAGTTAACTGAACTTATTAGGGTTTACAGTGTAAGAGGTCTAATGTTTTTTTTAATCATTGCTGTTCCATATATGCATTATTGACAAAGTTTTTCTGAAGAATTTTTTTATTGAGACCGGTTACTTTCATAATGGTCAATAACATATTCAAACCAACTCAGTCATGTTATAAGTCAATATCAATCTAAGATGATTTAACAGTACTTCATTCAACACAGTAGCCAGGTTAAAAGTAGTAGACAGAGAACAGCAGTGCCACACAAACTTATCAAATATCAAAATCTTTATTTTCACCTTGAAAGAGATAACACATTTCATCAGAGGCAACAAGGAAAAGAAACTTACAAACTGTAGTAAACATATAACAACATTTCATATCAAAAAAGAAACTTAGAACAGCCATACAAATTTCATCCAAGGCAATTAGGTAAAACCAACATATCATATCAAAAAGAGACTAGGGTTAGGGTTAGGGTTAGGGTAACCCTATCTGTACAGTCTTTTTACCAATAAAGCCGTGTATGTTTAAGTTCCTGTGTGTGTGGGTGTGGAACTCTTCCGGACGCGTGTCCACAAACCAATGTCCATTCACGTGAGGTCGTTTGCATAATAATAATTATTTATTTACACATAAAGTCCAGGTAAGCACAGGATTGCTGCTCTCAGGTAAGTGTAATTCACACTGTTCAACACTCAATCACGGTAACTCACTTTGCGTGTCCTATGCACGGTTTTACACGTCTTTCCCAGCTTGACACGGTCTTGACACGGGCTTGACACGGGCTTGACACGGTCTTGACACGGGCTTGACACGGGCTTGACACGGTCAGAAAACTTTGTGCTCTCCTCCTCACACACACACCGGAGGCCAATTACACCCTCACCTATATCACCTTCACCCAACACAATACCCCCCCTGGTGGTCAAACAGAGAACAGGCAAAATGGCTCCTACACTATCTATCTATCTATCTATCTATCTATCTATCTATCTATCTATCTATCTATCTATCTATCTATCTATCTATCTACGCTAAGCCTTTTGCCAGACCAGTGCAGAGGCAGAAAATGTCTCTTTTTCTCCACGTTTCTGTCTGCCTCAGACTGCGGGGCCCCTATCGCCGTGGTAACCACCTGGAGTTGCCGTGGTAACCAGGCCAGAGCTCGTTAACTTCATAAACAATCCACCTAGCTGGATTAAATGTTTGTAAACACAGACACACAGCTGCTCCGCCAGAAATGAAGCGGTGGTTCTACTCAGTGGAGCAGCAGAAGTAACAGGATGCAGAGCACTGAGCAGCATATTATTTCTGTTCTAATCAGCAGAAAACCATGGAAAACAGCTGGCTCTGGGGATTACTTTTCACTAATAAGATTGAACATTACTGTTGGTTGTATTTTGTGAATGGAATATTTATTTATTTATTTATTCTCTCTCCTCCCTCTCTCTCTCTCTGACCTGATATGAATTGATTCTCTGGTTTATATATTGATCAAAATTATGTTTCAAATGAATTATTACACTCGTACGCCGTGTAATAGGCGGGATAATGCTCAGTAAGTTATTGATTAAATGCACTGACACTAGTGAAACTATCAATTGCACCTACCAAACAGATACACTGAGTGGAGCGGGCGACCGGTCCAAGATGGCGGCCCCACCGCTCGTCAGCGCCAATAGGCCCAGCGTTCGATGCGGCGTCTACTCTTTATATGTCTATGGTCACACACACACACACACACACACACACACACACACACACACACACACACACACACACACACACACACACACACACACACAGGTAACCTAATGTGATTACAGCTCCTCCATATCAGTGCTTATAAAAAGATGATCATGTGTCTGTCTGATCAGCTCTGTCTTGACCTTAAGATCGTTAACACAAACATCTACCTTTATTTTGAAGGAGCATTAACACAAACATCTACTTTTATACTGAAGGAGTTTTAATTCAAACATCTACCTTTATTTTGAAAGAGCTTTAACACAAACATCTACCTTTATTTTGAAGGAGCTTTAACACAAACATCTACTTTTATACTGAAGGAGCTTTAATACAAACATCTACCTTTATACTGTATGGAGCTTTAAGTCAAACATCTACCTTTATTCTGAAGGAGCTTAACACAAACATCTACCTTTATTTTGAAGGAGCTTTAATACAAACATCTACCTTTATACTGTATGGAGCTTTAAGTCAAACATCTACCTTTATTCTGAAGGAGCTTAACACAAACATCTACCTTTATTTTGAAGGAGCTTTAATACAAACATCTACCTTTATTTTGAAGGAGCTTTAATACAAACATCTACCTTTATACTGTATGGAGCTTTAACACAAACATATACCTTTATTTTGAAGGAGCTTTAATACAAACATCTACCTTTATACTGAAGGAGCTTTAATACAAACATCTACCTTTATTTTGAAAGAGCTTTAACAGAAACATCTACCTTTATTTTGAAGGAGCTAAACACAGACATCTACCTTTATTTTGAAGGAGCTTTAATTCAAACATCTACCTTTATACTGAAGGAGCTTTAATACAAACATCTACCTTTATTTTGAAGGAGCTTAACACAGACATCTACCTTTATTTTGAAGGAGCTTTAATACAAACATCTACCTTTATACTGTATGGAGCTTTAAGTCAAACATCTACCTTTATTCTGAAGGAGCTTAACACAAACATCTACCATTATTTTGAAGGAGCTTTAACACAAACATCTACCTTTATTTTGAAAGAGCTTTAACACAAACATCTACCTCTATTTTGAAGGAGCTTAACACAGACATCTACCTTTATTTTGAAGGAGCTTTAATACAAACATCTACCTTTATTTTGAAGGAGCTTTAATACAAACATCTACCTTTATTTTGAAGGAGCTTTAATACAAACATCTACCTTTATTTTGAAAGAGCTTTAACACAAACATCTACCTTTATTTTGAAGGAGCTTTAATTCAAACATCTACCTTTATACTGAAGGAGCTTTAATACAAACATCTACCTTTATTTTGAAAAAGCTTTAACACAAACATCTACCTTTATTTTGAAGGAGCTTTAATTCAAACATCTACCTTTATACTGAAGGAGCTTTAATACAAACATCTACCTTTATTTTGAAGGATCTTAACACAGACATCTACCTTTATTTTGAAGGAGCTTTAATACAAACATCTACCTTTATACTGTATGGAGCTTTAAGTCAAACATCTACCTTTATTCTGAAGGAGCTTAACACAAACATCTACCATTATTTTGAAGGAGCTTTAACACAAACATCTACCTTTATTTTGAAAGAGCTTTAACACAAACATCTACCTCTATTTTGAAGGAGCTTAACACAGACATCTACCTTTATTTTGAAGGAGCTTTAATACAAACATCTACCTTTATTTTGAAGGAGCTTTAATACAAACATCTACCTTTATTTTGAAGGAGCTTTAATACAAACATCTACCTTTATTTTGAAAGAGCTTTAACACAAACATCTACCTCTATTTTGAAGGAGCTTAACACAGACATCTACCTTTATTTTGAAGGAGCTTTAATACAAACATCTACCTTTATTTTGAAGGAGCTTTAACACAAACATCTACCTTTATTTTGAAGGAGCTTTAATTCAAACATCTGCCTTTATTTTGAAGGAGCTTTAATACAAACATCTACCTTTATTTTGAAGGAGCTTTAATACAAACATCTACCTTTATTTTGAAAGAGCTTTAACACAAACATCTACCTTTATTTTGAAGGAGCTTAACACAGACATCTACCTTTATTTTGAAGGAGCTTTAATACAAACATCTACCTTTATTTTGAAGGAGCTTTAATACAAACATCTACCTTTATTTTGAAGGAGCTTTAATACAAACATCTACCTTTATTTTGAAAGAGCTTTAACACAAACATCTACCTCTATTTTGAAGGAGCTTAACACAGACATCTACCTTTATTTTGAAGGAGCTTTAATACAAACATCTACCTTTATTTTGAAGGAGCTTTAACACAAACATCTACCTTTATTTTGAAGGAGCTTTAATTCAAACATCTGCCTTTATTTTGAAGGAGCTTTAATACAAACATCTACCTTTATTTTGAAGGAGCTTTAATACAAACATCTACCTTTATTTTGAAAGAGCTTTAACACAAACATCTACCTTTATTTTGAAGGAGCTTTAATTCAAACATCTACCTTTATACTGAAGGAGCTTTAATACAAACATCTACCTTTATTTTGAAAGAGCTTTAACACAAACATCTACCTTTATTTTGAAGGAGCATTAATACAAACATCTACAATTATTTTGAAGGAGCTTTAATACAAACATCTACCTTTATTTTGAAAGAGCTTTAACACAAACATCTACCTCTATTTTGAAGGAGCTTAACACAGACATCTACCTTTATACTGAAGGAGCTTTAATACAAACATCTACCTTTATTTTGAAAGAGCTTTAACAGAAACATCTACCTTTATTTTGAAAGAGCTTTAACACAAACATCTACCTCTATTTTGAAGGAGCTTAACACAGACATCTACCTTTATTTTGAAGGAGCTTTAATACAAACATCTACCTTTATTTTGAAAGAGCTTTAACACAAACATCTACCTTTATTTTGAAGGAGCTTTAATTCAAACATCTACCTTTATACTGAAGGAGCTTTAATACAAACATCTACCTTTATTTTGAAAGAGCTTTAACAGAAACATCTACCTTTATTTTGAAGGAGCTAAACACAGACATCTACCTTTATTTTGAAGGAGCTTTAATACAAACATCTACCTTTATACTGTATGGAGCTTTAAGTCAAACATCTACCTTTATTCTGAAGGAGCTTAACACAAACATCTACCTTTATTTTGAAGGAGCTTTAACACAAACATCTACCTTTATTTTGAAAGAGCTTTAACACAAACATCTACCTCTATTTTGAAGGAGCTTAACACAGACATCTACCTTTATTTTGAAGGAGCTTTAATACAAACATCTACCTTTATTTTGAAGGAGCTTTAATACAAACATCTACCTTTATTTTGAAGGAGCTTTAATACAAACATCTACCTTTATTTTGAAAGAGCTTTAACACAAACATCTACCTTTATTTTGAAGGAGCTTTAATTCAAACATCTACCTTTATACTGAAGGAGCTTTAATACAAACATCTACCTTTATTTTGAAGGAGCTTAACACAGACATCTACCTTTATTTTGAAGGAGCTTTAATACAAACATCTACCTTTATTTTGAAGGAGCTTTAATACAAACATCTACCTTTATTTTGAAGGAGCTTTAATACAAACATCTACCTTTATTTTGAAGGAGCTTAACACAGACATCTACCTTTATTTTGAAGGAGCTTTAATACAAACATCTACCTTTATTTTGAAGGAGCTTTAATACAAACATCTACCTTTATTTTGAAGGAGCTTTAATACAAACATCTACCTTTATTTTGAAAGAGCTTTAACACAAACATCTACCTTTATTTTGAAGGAGCTTTAATTCAAACATCTACCTTTATACTGAAGGAGCTTTAATACAAACATCTACCTTTATTTTGAAAGAGCTTTAACAGAAACATCTACCTTTATTTTGAAAGAGCTTTAACACAAACATCTACCTTTATTTTGAAGGAGCTTTAATTCAAACATCTACCTTTATACTGAAGGAGCTTTAATACAAACATCTACCTTTATTTTGAAAGAGCTTTAACAGAAACATCTACCTTTATTTTGAAAGAGCTTTAACACAAACATCTACCTTTATTTTGAAGGAGCTTTAACACAAACATCTACCTCTATTTTGAAGGAGCTTAACACAGACATCTACCTTTATTTTGAAGGAGCTTTAATACAAACATCTACCTTTATACTGTATGGAGCTTTAAGTCAAACATCTACCTTTATTCTGAAGGAGCTTAACACAAACATCTACCTTTATTTTGAAAGAGCTTTAACACAAACATCTACCTCTATTTTGAAGGAGCTTAACACAGACATCTACCTTTATTTTGAAGGAGCTTTAATACAAACATCTACCTTTATTTTGAAGGAGCTTTAACAAAAACATCTACCTTTATTTTGAAGGAGCTTTAATTCAAACATCTACCTTTATACTGAAGGAGCTTTAATACAAACATCTACCTTTATTTTGAAAGAGCTTTAACAGAAACATCTACCTTTATTTTGAAAGAGCTTTAACACAAACATCTACCTCTATTTTGAAGGAGCTTAACACAGACATCTACCTTTATTTTGAAGGAGCTTTAATACAAACATCTACCTTTATTTTGAAAGAGCTTTAACACAAACATCTACCTTTATTTTGAAGGAGCTTAACACAGACATCTACCTTTATTTTGAAGGAGCTTTAATACAAACATCTACCTTTATACTGTATGGAGCTTTAAGTCAAACATCTACCTTTATTCTGAAGGAGCTTAACACAAACATCTACCATTATTTTGAAGGAGCTTTAACACAAACATCTACCTTTATTTTGAAAGAGCTTTAACACAAACATCTACCTCTATTTTGAAGGAGCTTAACACAGACATCTACCTTTATTTTGAAGGAGCTTTAATACAAACATCTACCTTTATTTTGAAGGAGCTTTAATACAAACATCTACCTTTATTTTGAAGGAGCTTTAATACAAACATCTACCTTTACTTTGAAAGAGCTTTAACACAAACATCTACCTTTATTTTGAAGGAGCTTTAATTCAAACATCTACCTTTATACTGAAGGAGCTTTAATACAAACATCTACCTTTATTTTGAAAGAGCTTTAACACAAACATCTACCTTTATTTTGAAGGAGCTTTAATTCAAACATCTACCTTTATACTGAATGAGCTTTAATACAAACATCTACCTTTATTTTGAAGGAGCTTAACACAGACATCTACCTTTATTTTGAAGGAGCTTTAATACAAACATCTACCTTTATTTTGAAAGAGCTTTAACACAAACATCTACCTTTATTTTGAAGGAGCTTTAATTCAAACATCTACCTTTATACTGAATGAGCTTTAATACAAACATCTACCTTTATTTTGAAAGAGCTTTAACACAAACATCTACCTCTATTTTGAAGGAGCTTAACACAGACATCTACCTTTATTTTGAAGGAGCTTTAATACAAACATCTACCTTTATTTTGAAGGAGCTTTAATACAAACATCTACCTTTATTTTGAAGGAGCTTTAATACAAACATCTACCTTTATTTTGAAAGAGCTTTAACACAAACATCTACCTCTATTTTGAAGGAGCTTAACACAGACATCTACCTTTATTTTGAAGGAGCTTTAATACAAACATCTACCTTTATTTTGAAGGAGCTTTAACACAAACATCTACCTTTATTTTGAAGGAGCTTTAATTCAAACATCTGCCTTTATTTTGAAGGAGCTTTAATACAAACATCTACCTTTATTTTGAAGGAGCTTTAATACAAACATCTACCTTTATACTGTATGGAGCTTTAAGTCAAACATCTACCTTTATTCTGAAGGAGCTTAACACAAACATCTACCTTTATTTTGAAGGAGCTTTAACACAAACATCTACCTTTATTTTGAAGAGCTTTAACACAAACATCTACCTCTATTTTGAAGGAGCTTAACACAGACATCTACCTTTATTTTGAAGGAGCTTTAATACAAACATCTACCTTTATTTTGAAGGAGCTTTAATACAAACATCTACCTTTATTTTGAAAGAGCTTTAACACAAACATCTACCTTTATTTTGAAGGAGCTTTAATTCAAACATCTACCTTTATACTGAAGGAGCTTTAATACAAACATCTACCTTTATTTTGAAGGAGCTTAACACAGACATCTACCTTTATTTTGAAGGAGCTTTAATACAAACATCTACCTTTATACTGTATGGAGCTTTAAGTCAAACATCTACCTTTATTCTGAAGTAGCTTAACACAAACATCTACCATTATTTTGAAGGAGCTTTAACACAAACATCTACCTTTATTTTGAAAGAGCTTTAACACAAACATCTACCTCTATTTTGAAGGAGCTTAACACAGACTTCTACCTTTATTTTGAAGGAGCTTTAATACAAACATCTACCTTTATTTTGAAGGAGCTTTAATACAAACATCTACCTTTATTTTGAAGGAGCTTTAATACAAACATCTACCTTTATTTTGAAAGAGCTTTAACACAAACATCTACCTTTATTTTGAAGGAGCTTTAATTCAAACATCTACCTTTATACTGAAGGAGCTTTAATACAAACATCTACCTTTATTTTGAAAAAGCTTTAACACAAACATCTACCTTTATTTTGAAGGAGCTTTAATTCAAACATCTACCTTTATACTGAAGGAGCTTTAATACAAACATCTACCTTTATTTTGAAGGAGCTTAACACAGACATCTACCTTTATTTTGAAGGAGCTTTAATACAAACATCTACCTTTATACTGTATGGAGCTTTAAGTCAAACATCTACCTTTATTCTGAAGGAGCTTAACACAAACATCTACCATTATTTTGAAGGAGCTTTAACACAAACATCTACCTTTATTTTGAAAGAGCTTTAACACAAACATCTACCTCTATTTTGAAGGAGCTTAACACAGACATCTACCTTTATTTTGAAGGAGCTTTAATACAAACATCTACCTTTATTTTGAAGGAGCTTTAATACAAACATCTACCTTTATTTTGAAGGAGCTTTAATACAAACATCTACCTTTATTTTGAAAGAGCTTTAACACAAACATCTACCTCTATTTTGAAGGAGCTTAACACAGACATCTACCTTTATTTTGAAGGAGCTTTAATACAAACATCTACCTTTATTTTGAAGGAGCTTTAACACAAACATCTACCTTTATTTTGAAGGAGCTTTAATACAAACATCTACCTTTATTTTGAAAGAGCTTTAACACAAACATCTACCTTTATTTTGAAGGAGCTTTAATTCAAACATCTACCTTTATACTGAAGGAGCTTTAATACAAACATCTACCTTTATTTTGAAGGAGCTTAACACAGACATCTACCTTTATTTTGAAGGAGCTTTAATACAAACATCTACCTTTATACTGTATGGAGCTTTAAGTCAAACATCTACCTTTATTCTGAAGGAGCTTAACACAAACATCTACCATTATTTTGAAGGAGCTTTAACACAAACATCTACCTTTATTTTGAAAGAGCTTTAACACAAACATCTACCTCTATTTTGAAGGAGCTTAACACAGACTTCTACCTTTATTTTGAAGGAGCTTTAATACAAACATCTACCTTTATTTTGAAGGAGCTTTAATACAAACATCTACCTTTATTTTGAAGGAGCTTTAATACAAACATCTACCTTTATTTTGAAAGAGCTTTAACACAAACATCTACCTTTATTTTGAAGGAGCTTTAATTCAAACATCTACCTTTATACTGAAGGAGCTTTAATACAAACATCTACCTTTATTTTGAAAGAGCTTTAACACAAACATCTACCTTTATTTTGAAGGAGCTTAACACAGACATCTACCTTTATTTTGAAGGAGCTTTAATACAAACATCTACCTTTATTTTTATGGAGCTTTAAGTCAAACATCTACCTTTATTTTGAAGGAGCTTAACACAAACATCTACCTTTATTTTGAAGGAGCTTTAACACAAACATCTACCTTTATTTTGAAAGAGCTTTAACACAAACATCTACCTCTATTTTGAAGGAGCTTAACACAGACATCTACCTTTATTTTGAAGGAGCTTTAATACAAACATCTACCTTTATTTTGAAGGAGCTTTAATACAAACATCTACCTTTATTTTGAAGGAGCTTTAATACAAACATCTACCTTTATTTTGAAAGAGCTTTAACACAAACATCTACCTCTATTTTGAAGGAGCTTAACACAGACATCTACCTTTATTTTGAAGGAGCTTTAATACAAACATCTACCTTTATTTTGAAGGAGCTTTAACACAAACATCTACCTTTATTTTGAAGGAGCTTTAATTCAAACATCTACCTTTATACTGAAGGAGCTTTAATACAAACATCTACCTTTATTTTGAAAGAGCTTTAACAGAAACATCTACCTTTATTTTGAAAGAGCTTTAACACAAACATCTACCTCTATTTTGAAGGAGCTTAACACAGACATCTACCTTTATTTTGAAGGAGCTTTAATACAAACATCTACCTTTATTTTGAAAGAGCTTTAACACAAACATCTACCTTTATTTTGAAGGAGCTTTAATTCAAACATCTACCTTTATACTGAAGGAGCTTTAATACAAACATCTACCTTTATTTTGAAAGAGCTTTAACAGAAACATCTACCTTTATTTTGAAGGAGCTAAACACAGACATCTACCTTTATTTTGAAGGAGCTTTAATACAAACATCTACCTTTATACTGTATGGAGCTTTAAGTCAAACATCTACCTTTATTCTGAAGGAGCTTAACACAAACATCTACCTTTATTTTGAAGGAGCTTTAACACAAACATCTACCTTTATTTTGAAAGAGCTTTAACACAAACATCTACCTCTATTTTGAAGGAGCTTAACACAGACATCTACCTTTATTTTGAAGGAGCTTTAATACAAACATCTACCTTTATTTTGAAGGAGCTTTAATACAAACATCTACCTTTATTTTGAAGGAGCTTTAATACAAACATCTACCTTTATTTTGAAAGAGCTTTAACACAAACATCTACCTTTATTTTGAAGGAGCTTTAATTCAAACATCTACCTTTATACTGAATGAGCTTTAATACAAACATCTACCTTTATTTTGAAGGAGCTTAACACAGACATCTACCTTTATTTTGAAGGAGCTTTAATTCAAACATCTACCTTTATACTGAAGGAGCTTTAATACAAACATCTACCTTTATACTGTATGGAGCTTTAAGTCAAACATCTACCTTTATTCTGAAGGAGCTTAACACAAACATCTACCATTATTTTGAAGGAGCTTTAACACAAACATCTACCTTTATTTTGAAAGAGCTTTAACACAAACATCTACCTCTATTTTGAAGGAGCTTAACACAGACTTCTACCTTTATTTTGAAGGAGCTTTAATACAAACATCTACCTTTATTTTGAAGGAGCTTTAATACAAACATCTACCTTTATTTTGAAGGAGCTTTAATACAAACATCTACCTTTATTTTGAAAGAGCTTTAACACAAACATCTACCTTTATTTTGAAGGAGCTTTAATTCAAACATCTACCTTTATACTGAAGGAGCTTTAATACAAACATCTACCTTTATTTTGAAAAAGCTTTAACACAAACATCTACCTTTATTTTGAAGGAGCTTTAATTCAAACATCTACCTTTATACTGAAGGAGCTTTAATACAAACATCTACCTTTATTTTGAAGGAGCTTAACACAGACATCTACCTTTATTTTGAAGGAGCTTTAATACAAACATCTACCTTTATACTGTATGGAGCTTTAAGTCAAACATCTACCTTTATTCTGAAGGAGCTTAACACAAACATCTACCATTATTTTGAAGGAGCTTTAACACAAACATCTACCTTTATTTTGAAAGAGCTTTAACACAAACATCTACCTCTATTTTGAAGGAGCTTAACACAGACATCTACCTTTATTTTGAAGGAGCTTTAATACAAACATCTACCTTTATTTTGAAGGAGCTTTAATACAAACATCTACCTTTATTTTGAAGGAGCTTTAATACAAACATCTACCTTTATTTTGAAAGAGCTTTAACACAAACATCTACCTCTATTTTGAAGGAGCTTAACACAGACATCTACCTTTATTTTGAAGGAGCTTTAATACAAACATCTACCTTTATTTTGAAGGAGCTTTAACACAAACATCTACCTTTATTTTGAAGGAGCTTTAATTCAAACATCTACCTTTATACTGAAGGAGCTTTAATACAAACATCTACCTTTATTTTGAAAGAGCTTTAACAGAAACATCTACCTTTATTTTGAAAGAGCTTTAACACAAACATCTACCTCTATTTTGAAGGAGCTTAACACAGACATCTACCTTTATTTTGAAGGAGCTTTAATACAAACATCTACCTTTATTTTGAAAGAGCTTTAACACAAACATCTACCTTTATTTTGAAGGAGCTTTAATTCAAACATCTACCTTTATACTGAAGGAGCTTTAATACAAACATCTACCTTTATTTTGAAAGAGCTTTAACAGAAACATCTACCTTTATTTTGAAGGAGCTTAACACAGACATCTACCTTTATTTTGAAGGAGCTTTAATACAAACATTTACCTTTATACTGTATGGAGCTTTAAGTCAAACATCTACCTTTATTCTGAAGGAGCTTAACACAAACATCTACCTTTATTTTGAAGGAGCTTTAACACAAACATCTACCTTTATTTTGAAAGAGCTTTAACACAAACATCTACCTCTATTTTGAAGGAGCTTAACACAGACATCTACCTTTATTTTGAAGGAGCTTTAATACAAACATCTACCTTTATTTTGAAGGAGCTTTAATACAAACATCTACCTTTATTTTGAAGGAGCTTTAATACAAACATCTACCTTTATTTTGAAAGAGCTTTAACACAAACATCTACCTTTATTTTGAAGGAGCTTTAATTCAAACATCTACCTTTATACTGAATGAGCTTTAATACAAACATCTACCTTTATTTTGAAGGAGCTTAACACAGACATCTACCTTTATTTTGAAGGAGCTTTAATTCAAACATCTACCTTTATACTGAAGGAGCTTTAATACAAACATCTACCTTTATACTGTATGGAGCTTTAAGTCAAACATCTACCTTTATTCTGAAGGAGCTTAACACAAACATCTACCTTTATTTTGAAGGAGCTTTAACACAAACATCTACCTTTATTTTGAAGAGCTTTAACACAAACATCTACCTCTATTTTGAAGGAGCTTAACACAGACATCTACCTTTATTTTGAAGGAGCTTTAATACAAACATCTACCTTTATTTTGAAGGAGCTTTAATACAAACATCTACCTTTATTTTGAAGGAGCTTTAATACAAACATCTACCTTTATTTTGAAGAGCTTTAACACAAACATCTACCTTTATTTTGAAGGAGCTTTAATTCAAACATCTACCTTTATACTGAAGGAGCTTTAATACAAACATCTACCTTTATTTTGAAAGAGCTTTAACACAAACATCTACCTTTATTTTGAAGGAGCTTTAATTCAAACATCTACCTTTATTTTGAAAGAGCTTTAATACAAACATCTACCTTTATTTTGAAGGAGCTTAACACAGACATCTACCTTTATTTTGAAGGAGCTTTAATACAAACATCTACCTTTATACTGTATGGAGCTTTAAGTCAAACATCTACCTTTATTCTGAAGGAGCTTAACACAAACATCTACCATTATTTTGAAGGAGCTTTAACACAAACATCTACCTTTATTTTGAAAGAGCTTTAACACAAACATCTACCTCTATTTTGAAGGAGCTTAACACAGACATCTACCTTTATTTTGAAGGAGCTTTAATACAAACATCTACCTTTATTTTGAAGGAGCTTTAATACAAACATCTACCTTTATTTTGAAGGAGCTTTAATACAAACATCTACCTTTATTTTGAAAGAGCTTTAACACAAACATCTACCTCTATTTTGAAGGAGCTTAACACAGACATCTACCTTTATTTTGAAGGAGCTTTAATACAAACATCTACCTTTATTTTGAAGGAGCTTAACACAAACATCTACCTTTATTTTGAAGGAGCTTTAATTCAAACATCTACCTTTATACTGAAGGAGCTTTAATACAAACATCTACCTTTATTTTGAAGGAGCTTTAATACAAACATCTACCTTTATTTTGAAGGAGCTTTAATACAAACATCTACCTTTATTTTAAAGGAGCTTAACACAGACATCTACCTTTATTTTGAAGGAGCTTTAATACAAACATCTACCTTTATTTTGAAGGAGCTTTAATACAAACATCTACCTTTATTTTGAAGGGGACACTAGGTACCTGTCTGTCCAGACTGGGGGACAGAGGACACTAGGTACCTGTCTGTCTGTCCAGACTGGGGGACAGAGGACACTTTGTACCTGTCTGTCTGTCCAGACTGGGGGACAGAGGACACTAGGTCTGTCTGTCTGTCCAGACTGGGGGACAGAGGACAGAGGACACTAGGTACCTGTCTGTCTGTCCAGACTGGGGGACAGAGGACA